>NC_072373.2:111192272-111495303 GCF_028885625.2 Pongo pygmaeus | reverse complement strand
ATGTCCTACAGGGTCTAGGGCAAACCTTCAACCTCACTTAGACAGATGTCGTGCTATTGTTAAATCAAACCCTGGCCTTTAACAGAAAGAATGCAGCTTTAGCTGCAGCCTGAGAGTTTGGAGATACCTGGTATCTTAGTCTAGTAAATGATAGAATGACAGCTGAATAAAGGGACAAATTCCCTACTGGTCAGCAAGCCATGCCCAGTATGGATCCCCACTGAGACCTCAACTCAGATCACGGGGACTGGAGTTGTAAACATCTGCTGACCTGTGTTCTAGAAGGACTAAGGAGAATTAGGAAAAAGCCCATGAATTATTCAATGATGTCCACCATAACTCAGAGAAAGGAAGAAAATCCTTCCAACTTCCTTGAGCAGCTATGGGAGGCCTTAAGCAAATATACTCACCTGTCACCTCACTCTCTCAAGGGTCAATTGATCCTAAGAGATAAGTTTAGTACCCAATCAGCCACAGATATCAGGAGAAAGCTCCAAAAGTGAGCTCTGGGCCCTGAACAAAATCTGGAGGTATTATTAAAGCCGGCAACCTTGGTGTTCTCTAATAGGGACCAAGAGGAACAGGTCAAAAAGGAAAAGTGAGTTAAGAGAAAGGCCGCAGCCTTAGTCATGGCCCTCGGACAAACAAACCTTGGTGGTTAGGAGAGTACAGAAAAAGGGACAGGTCAATCACCTGGTAGGGCTTGTTATCAGTCTGGTTTGCAAGGACACATTAAAAAAGATTGTCCAAAGAAAAACTAGCCACCCCCTTGCCCATGTCCACAACGCCAAGGCAATCATTGTAAAGCACACTGCCCCAGAGGACAAAGGTTCTCTGGGCCAGAAGCCCCCAACCTGATGATCCAACAATAGGACTGAGGGTGCTCAGGGCAAGGGCCAGCTCATGCTGTCACCCTCACTGAACCCAGGGTACATTTAACTATTGAGGGCCAGGAAATTGACTTTTTCCTGGACACTGGTGCAGCCTTCTCAGTGTTAATCTCCTGCCTCAGATGGCTGTCCTCAAGGTCTGTTACCATCAGAGGAATCCTGGGACAGCCTGTAACCAGGTATTTCTCCCACCTCCTCAGTTGTAATTGAGAGACTTTTCTCTTTTCACATGCCTTTCTTGTTATGCGTGAAAGTCCAACACCCTTATTAGGGAGGGACACATTAGCCAAAGCTGAAGCAATTATCCATACAAATATGGGGAACAAGTTACCCATTTGTTGTTCCCTACTTAAGGAGGGAATCAACCCTGAAGTCTGAGCATTGGAAGGACAATTTGGAAAGGCAAAAAATGCCCACCCAGTCCAAATCAGGCTAAAAGGTCCCACCACTTTTCCTTATCAAAGGCAATATCCCTTAAGGCCTGAAGCTCATAAAGGATTACAGGATATTGTTAGACATTTAAAAGCTCAAGTCTTAGTAAGAAAATGCAGCAGTCCCTGCAACACCCCAAATCTAGGAGTACAAGAACCAAATGGTCAGTGGAGACTAGTGCAAGATCTTAGACTCATCAATGAGGCAGTAATTCCTCTACATCCAGTTTTACCCAACCCTTACACCCTGCTCTCTCAAATACCAGAGGAAGCAGAATGTTTCACTGTTCTGGACCTCAAGGATGCCTTCTTCTGCATTCCCTGCACTTTGACTCCCAATTTCTCTTTGCCTTTGAGGATCCCACAGACCACACAGCCCAACTCACATGGATGATCTTGCCTCAAGGGTTTAGGGATAGCCCTCATCTGTCTGGTCAGGCACTGGCCCAAGATCTAGGCCACTTCTCAAGTCCAGACATTCTGGTCCTTCAGTATGTGGATGATTTACTTTTGGCTACCAGTTTGGAAACCTCATGCCAGCAGGTTACTCTAGATCTCTTGAACTTTCTAGCTAATCAAGGGTACAAGGCATCTAAATTGAAGGCCCATCTCTGCCTACAACAAGTCAAATATCTAGGCCTAATCTTAGCCAGAGGAACCAGGGCCATCAGCAAGGAATAAATACAGCCTATACTGGCTTATTCTCACCCTAAGACATTAAAACAATTGTGGGGGTTCCTTGGAATCACCAACTTCTGCCAACAATGGGTCCCCGGATACAGTGAGGTGGCCAGACCACTCTATAATCAAGGAGATCCAGAGGGCAAATACTCATCTAGTAGAATGGGAACCAGAGGCAGAAACAGCCTTCAAAACCTTAGCAGGCCCTAATAAAAGCTCTAGCCTTAAGCCTTCTGACAGGACAAAACTTCCCTTTATACATCACAGAGACAGTGGGAATAGATCTTGGAGTCCTTATCAGACTCGTGGGACAACCCCAAAACCAGTGGCATACCTAAGTAAGGAAACTGATGTAGTAGCAAAAGGCTGGCCTCACTGTTTATGGGGAGTTGCAGCGGTGGCCATCTCAGTATCAGAGGCTATCAAAATAATACAAGGAAAGGGTCTCACCATCTGGACTACTCATGATGTAAATGGCATACTAGGTGCCAAAGGAAGTTTATGGCTATCAGACAACTGCCTGCTTAGATACCAGGGGCTACTCCTTGAGGAACTGGTGCTTCAAATATGCACATGTGCAGTCCTCAACCCTGCCACTTTTCTCCCAGAAGATGGGGAACCAATCAAGCATGACTGCCAACAAATTGTAGCCCAGACTTATGCCTTCAGAGAGGATCTCTTAGAAGTCCCCTTAGCTAATCCTGACCTTAACCTACACACCAATGTAAGTTCATTTGTGGAGAATGGGATATGAAGGGCAAATTATGCCATAGTTAGTGATGTAACAGTAGCTGAAGTAAGCTGCTTCCCACAGGGACCAGTGCCCAGTTAGCAGAACTAGTGGTGCCTACCCAAGCCTTAGAACTGGGAAAGGACAAAAGAATAAATGTGTATACAGATAGAAAGTATGCTTATCTAATCCTACATGCCCATGCTGCAATATGGAAAGAAAGGGAGTTCCTAACCTCTGGGGGAACCCCCATTAAATACCACAAGGAAATCATGGAGTTATTGCACGCAGTGTGAAAACCCAAGGAGGTGGCAGTCTTATGCTGTCAAAGCCATTAAAATGGTGAAGGAGAAAAGGCAGAAGGAAACTGTCAGGCAGACACTGAGGCCAAAATTGCTGCCAGGAGGAACCTCCCATTAGAAATACCTATAGATCCTTGGTATGGAAAAACCATCTCTAAGAGATTAAGCCCCAGTACACCCTGACTGAAATAGAATGGGGACTTTCATGGGGGCATAGTTTTCTCCCCTCAGGGTGGTTAATGACAGAAGAGGGAAAGGCACTCATACCCAAAGCCAGCCAGTGGAAAATACTTAAAACCCTCCACTAAACTTTTCATATGCGTATTGAGAACGCTCATCAAGTGGCTGAATCCCTATTTATAGGGCCAAATCTCCTCTGGACCATCCCACAAGTAGTCAAAGCCTGTGAGGTGTGCCAAAGGAATAATCCCTTGGTCCACCATGAGGACCCTCTGGGGGAACAAAGAATAGGGCACTGGCTTTTAGCCAACATCACCTATTACATAAGCAATGAAAAAACCATCACTGCCCTGTAACCATGAATACCATCTTAACTTTCCAAGTCTCTTTATGCATCCAATGCAACCTGTTATCAGGCCTGCCCCTAGGACACCTACTATCCCATCAGTGTAATTACACCCTACAACTTCCAGCCCCCGCTGATCATAGTAACTTCTGAGTCTCCCAAACAGCTCCATTCAGATGGCTTGTCTGCTTCTGAGGGCCCCCAAAAATCATCACTTCCTCCCTGCTTAACAAACAGCCTGTGTTTTATAATGGCAAACATACTCCCTGTATCACCATTCACCTCTGGACCTCTGGACCCCTGGACCCCTGGACCCCTGGACCCCCTGCAGCAGCGCCCCCACCACTAGTGAATGCCTTCTCATCTCCTCTTTCAATTACTCTCTTGAATGGTTCCTACTAGATACAAAATGTTTTTTTCTCCAATGGGAAAACAGAACACAGGGAGCCACTCGGTTTGCTCCCAATCCTCTTTCCAGCTGCTCACTGGAGCTACCTTGCATGTACTCTAGGAGTATGGGAAAATGAAAACAACAAACTCACACACCTTTTTAACATACACAACCAGTTCTGTCTACCCAGCCAAGGCATATTCTTATGAATAACTTCAACCTTTATCTGCCCCCCCACCAACTGGACAGGCACTGGGACCTTAGTCTTCCTAAGTCCCAACATTGGCATTGCCCCAGGAAATCAGACCCTATCAGTGCCCCTCAAAGCTCAAGTCCATCAGTGCAGGGCCTTACAACTAATACCCTTACTTATAGGGTTAGGAATGGCCACTGCTACATTAACCAGAATAGCAGGTTTGTCCACTTCACTATCCTACTACCACACACTCTCAAAAGATTTCTCAGACAGTTTGTGAGAAATAACAAAATCTATCCTTACTCTAGAATCCCAAATAGACTCTTTGGCAGCAGTGACTCTCTAAAACCGCCGAGGCCTAGACCTCCTCACTGCTGAGAAAGGAGGACTTTGCACCTTCTTAGGGGAAGAGTGTTGCTTTTACACTACACACAGTCAGGGATAGTACAAGACACCACCTGGCATTTATAGGAAAAGGCTTCTGAAATCAGACAATTCCTCTCAAACTCTTATGCCAACCTCTAGAGTTGGGTGACATGGCTTCTCCCCTTTCTAAGTCCTGTGAGAGTTATCTTGCTATTACTCACCTTTGGGCCCTGTATTTTTAACCTCCTTGTCAAATTTGTTTCCTCCAGGATCAAGGGCATCAAGCTACAGATGGTCTTACAAATGGAACCCCAAATGAGCTCAACTCACAACTTCTACCAAGGATCCCTGGATTGACCCACTGGCCCTTTGACTGGCCTAGATAGTTCCCCTCTGGAGGACACTACAACTGCAGGGCCCCTTCTTTGCCCCTATCCAGCAAGAAGTAACTAGAGCAGTCATTGCCCAATTCCCAACAGCAGTTGGGGTGTCCTGTTTAGAGGGGGGATTGAGAGGTGAAGCCAGCTGGACTTCCTGGGTCGAGTAGGGACTTGGAGAACTTTTCTGTCTTACAAGAGGATTGTAAAAATGCACCAATCAGCACTCTGTAGCTAGCAAGGGGATTGTAAAATGCGCCAATCAGTGCTCTGTAGAAATGCACCAATCAGCACTGTGTAGCTAGCAAGGGGATTGTAAAATGTGCCAATCAGCATTCTATAAAATGCACCAGTCAGCACTCTGTAAAATGTACCAATCAGCGCTCTGTAAAATGCACCAATTGGCAGGATCCTAAAAGTAGCAAATTGCAGGGAGGATTGTAAAAAGGGCATTCTGATAAGACAGAAACAGAACATGGGAGGGGACAAATAGGGAATAAAAGTAGGCCATCCCAGTCAGCAGTGGCAACCTGCTTGCATCCCCTTCCATGCTGTGGAAGCTTTGTTCTTTGCTCTTCACAATAAATCTTGCTGCTGCTCACTCTTTGGGTCTGTGCTACCTTTAAGAGCTGTAACACTCACCGCAAAGGTCTGTGGCTTCATTCTTGAGGTCAGTGAGACCATGAACCCACCGGAAGGAACCAACTCCAGACACACTGTTGCAGGGTCTTGGTGGGAGTGAGACTGAGCTTTAGGGCTGTAGGCTATGTGGGAGCGGGGTGAGGCCTGTGACTACTGACTTCCCTCAACTCCCCTGGCGACCTGTATAACTCAGCTGAGGCAGCCATAATCCCCCTGTGAATGAATATAACTCCATTGGCCTGGGAAACACACCTCCATCTCCCACAGCAGCCACAGCAAGCCCTGCCCAAGGAGAGTCTGAGCTCAGATACCCTTATCCCTGCCCCAACCTGAGGTCTTTCTCCACTGACCCTAGTAGCCAAGACATAGGTCAATCTCTTGGGAGCTCTATGGCCTTGCCTACCACTTGAGAAATGTGAATACCTAATCAGGTGTCTCTAGGGCAAGTTTGCATCCTCCCTATAGGATGACAGCTGATGTACTCTTGAAAGCGCCACCTGCTGGCTGGAGGCCAACCAACACAAAACCAGCACATTAAACAAAACACAACTAAGGACCATCATATAGTGCACTTCACTCCCCTGCTACCTCCACCAGAGCAGATACCGATATGCATGGTTGAAAGACCCAAAGGTGGATCACATCAGAGGACTCTTTTCAGACACTCACACCTCGGTACCCAGCCCAGAGCCTGCTAGTTCCACTGGGTGACTAGATCTAGAAGAGCAATAATAATAACTACATTTCAGCTCTGAAGAAGCCCCATTCCTAGGGAAAGGGAGAGAACACATATCGAGGGAGCACGCCATTGGACAAAATAATCTGAACAGAAGCCCTTGAATCCTAGATGTTTCCTCTGACATAGTCTACCCAAATGAGAAGGAACCAGAAAAATAATCCTGGAAATATGACAAAATGAGTTTCTTTAATATCCCCAAAAGATCATACCAGCACACCAGCAATGGATCAAAACCAAGACAAAATTTCTGAATTGCCAGAAGACAAATTCAGAAGGTCAATTATTAAACTAATCAAGGAGACGCCAGACAAAGGTAAAGTCCAAGAAAGGAGTCTAAACCATGATACAGAAGAATGTTCATGAAAGGAAAATTTTTAGTGAAATAGATAGCATAAATAGAAAACAATCACAACTTCTGGAAATCAAGGGCACAGAGAAATGTGAAATACACTGGAAGGTCTCAGCAATAGAATCAAACAAGCAGAAGAAACAACCTCAGAGCTCAAAGACAAGACTTTCAAATTAAACCAATCCATTCAGGACAAAGAAAAAAGAATTTAAAAAACAGACAAAGCCTCCAAGAAGTATGGAAACTATGTTAAACATCCAAGCCTGAAAATAATTTGTGTTTCCAAGGAAGAAGAGAAATCTAAGTTTGGAAACATATTTGAGGGAATAATTAAGGAAAACTCCCCAGGCCTTGCTAGGGATCTAGATATCCAAATAGAAGAAGCTCAAAAAACACCTGAGAAATTTAGCACAAAAAGATTGTTCCCTAGGCACATAGTCATCAGGTTATCTAATATCAAGACAAAGAACCTTAAGAGCTGTGAGGCAAAAGCATCAGGTAACCTATAAAGGAAAACTTATCAGATTAACAGCAGATTTCTCAGCAGAAACCCTACAGGCTAGAAGGGATTGGGGCCCTATCTTCATCCTCCTTAAAACAATTGTCAGCCAAGAATTTTCTACCCAGTGAAACTAAGCTTCATAATGAAGGAAAGATATAGTCTTTTCCAGGCAAATGCTCAGAGAATTCTCCACTACCAAGCCAGCACTACAAGAACTGCTATAAGAAGCTCTAAATCTTGAAACAAATCCTTGAAATACACCAAAATAAAACCTCCTTAAAGCATAAATCTCACAGTGCCTATATAGCATATCACAATATTAAAAAAAGATATTCAGGCCACAAGTAACTTGATGAATAAAATAGTATCTCAAATCTCAATACTAACATTGAATGTAAATAGCCTCAATGCTGTGCTTAAAAAAATACAGAATAGCAGAATGGATAAGAATTCACAAAGCAAGTTACTCCTGTCTTCAAGAGACTCACCTGACACATAGGACTCACATAAAGTTAAGGTAAAGGGGTGGAAAAATATATTCCATGCAAATGGACACCAAAAGGAAGCAGGAGTAGCTATTCTTACATTAGACAAAACAAACTTTAAGGCAACAACAGTTAAAAAAGACAAAGTGGGACATTATATCATGATTAAAGGACTAGTCCAACAGGAAAATATCACAATTATAAATATATATGCACCTAACACCAGAGGTCCCAAATTCATAAAACAATTGCTACTAGACTTAAGAAATAAGATACATGGCTACACAATAATAGTGTGGGACTTTAATACTCCACTGAGGCACTAGACAGGTCATCAAGACAGAAAGTCAACAACAACAACAACAACAAAAAATGGACTTAAACTATGCTGTACGACAAATGGACTTAACAGATATTTACAGAACATTCTACCCAACAACTGCAGAACATACATTATATTCATCAGCACATGGAACATTCTCCAAGATAGATCATATGATAGGCCACAAAACAAGTCTCAGTAAATTTAAGAAAATTGAAATTATATCAAGTACTCGCTAAGACCACAGTCGAATAAAATTGAAAATCAACTCCAAAAGGAACCCTCAAAACCATGCAAATGCATGGAAATTAAATAACCTGCTTCTGAATGATCATTGGGTCAACAATGAAATCAAGATGGCAATTAAAAAATTATTTGAACTGAATGATAATAGTGACACAACCTATCAAAACCTCTGGGATACAGCAAAAGCAGTGCTAAGAGGAAAGTTCATGGCATTAAATGCTTACATCAAAAAGCCTGAAAGAGCAAAAATAGACAATCTAAAGTCACACATCATGGAACTGGAGAAACAGAAACAATCCAAATCCAAATCCACACCCAAAAGAAAAAAATACAAAAGATAAATGAAACAAAAAGCTGCTTCTTTGAAAAGATAAAATTGATGGACCATTAGTGAGTTTAACCAAGAATAGAGAAGATCCAAATAAGCTCAATTAGAAAAGAAATGGGAGATATTATAACTGATACCAGAGAAATACAAAAGATTATTCAAGTCTACTATGAACACCTTTACATGCATAAACTAGAAAACCTAGAGGAAATGGATGAATTCCTGGAAATATACAACCCTTCTAGATTAAATCAGAAGATATAGAATCTCTGAACAGACCAATAATAAGCAGCAAGATTGAAATGGTAATAAAAAATTGACAACAACAAAAAAACTCTAGGACCAGACAGATTCACAGCTGAATTCTTTCACACATTCAAAGAAGAATTGTTATCAATCCTATTGACACTATTTCAAAAGGTAGAGAAAGAGGGAATCCTCCCTAAATCATCCTAAAGCCAGTATCACCCTAATACCAAAACCAGGGAAGAACATAATAGAAAAAGAAAATGACAGACCAATATCCTTGATGAACATAGATGTGAAAATTCTCAACAAAGTTCTAGCTAACCAAATCCAACAGCATATCAAAAAGGTAGTCCACTATGATCAAGTAGGTTTCATACCAGGGATGCAGGGATGGTTAAATGTATGTAAGTCAATAAATGTGATACACCACATAAACAGAATTAAAAACAAAAGTCCCATTATCATCTCAATACATGCAGAAAAAGCATTTGACAGAATGCAGCATCCTTTATGATTAAAACCCTTAGCAAAATCAGAATAGAAGAGAAATACCTTAAGGTAATGAAAGCCATCTATGACAAATCCACAGCCAACATTTTACTGAATGGGGAAAAGTTGAAAGCATTCATCCTGAGAACTGGAACATGACAAGGATGCCCACTTTCACCACTTGTATTCAACATAGTACTGGAAATCCTAGCCAGAGCAATCAGACAAGAGAAAGAATAAAGTGCATCCAAATCAGTAAAGGGGAAATCAAACTCTCACTGTTTGCTGATGATATGATTGTATACCTAGAAAATCCTAAAGACTTATTCAAAAAGCTCCTAGAACTGGTAAAGGAATTCAGCAAAGTTTCAGGATACAAAATTAACATACACAAATCAGTAGCTCTGCTATACACTAACAGCAACCAAGCTGAGAATCAAATCAAGAACTCAACCCCTTTTGCAATAGCTGCAAAAGCGAAAACAAACAAACAAACAAACAAAAAAAACAATTTAGGAATATACCTAACCAAGGATGTGAAAGACCTCTACAAGGAAAACTACAAAACACTGCTAAAAGAAATCACAGATGACACAAACAAATGGAAACACATCCCAAGCTCATGGATGGGTGAATCAATATTGTAAAAATGACCATACTGTCAAAAGAAATCTACAAATTCAATGTAATTCCCATCAAAATACCATCATCATTCTTCACAGAACTAGAAAAAACAATCCAAAAATTCATATGAAACCAAAAAGATCCTTCATAAGCAAAGCATCACCTGACTACAAACTACACTATAAGGCCATAGTCACCAAAACAGTATGGTACTGGTATAAAAACAGGCACATAGACCAATGAAACAGAATGGAGAACCCAGAAATAAAGCCAAATGCTTACAGTCAACTGATTTTCAACAAAGCAAACAAAAACATAACTTGGGGTGATATGTTTTGGCTCTGCTTCTTCATCTAAATCTCACACTGAATTTTAATAATCCCCAGTTGTCAAGGGCTTAAGCAGAAGGAGATAATTGATCATGGGGCAGTTTCCTCCATACTGTTCTCATAATAATGAGTGAGTTCTCATGAAGCTGATGGGTTTAAGGGGCTTTGCCCTTCACTTGCCACTCATTCTCTTTCTTGCTGCCCTGTGAGGAGGTGCCTTCCACCATGTTTGTATGTTTCTAGAGGCCTCCAGGCCATGCAGAGCTGTGAGTTAATTAAACCTCTTTTCTTTATAAATTACTGAGTCTTGGGTATTTCTTCATAGCAGCATGAGAATGAGCTGATGCAGTAAATTGGTACTGTAGAGAGTTGGGCACTGCTGTAAAGATACCTGAAAATATGGAAGCAACTTTGGAACTGGGTAATAGGCAGAGGTTTGAATAGTTTTTAGGGCTCAGAAGAAGAGAGAAAGATGTGGGAAAGCTTGGAACTTCCTAGAAACTTGTTGAATGGCTTTGACCAAAATGCTGATAGTGATATGGACAATGACATCCAGGCTGAGGTGGTCTCAGATGGAGATGAGGAACTTTTTGGGAACTGAAATAAAGGTTATTCTTGCTATGCATTAGCAAAGAGACTGGTGGCATTTTGCCCCTGCCCTAGAGATCTGTGGAACTTTCAACTTTAGATAGATGATGTAATGTATCTGGCAGAAGAAATTTCTAAGCTGCAAAGCATTCAAGAGGTGACTTTGGTGCTCTTAAAATCATTCAGTTCCATGTCACATAAAGATATGGTTTGGAATTGAAACTTACATTTAAAACAGAAGTAGAGCATAAAAGTTCAGAAAATTTGCAGCCTGACAATGCAATAGAAAAGAAAAACCCATTTTCTGAGAAGAAATTCAAGCTGGCTGTGGAAATTTGCCTTAGTAATGAGAAGCCAAATTTTAGTCACCAAGACAATGGGGAAAATGTCTCCAGGACATGTCAAAGATCTTCATGGCAGCCCCTCCCATCACAGGCCCAGAGGCCTAGGTGGAAAAATGGTTTCATGGGCTGGGCTCAGGGCCTTGCTGCTTTGTGCAGTCTTAAAACTTGGTGCCCCACATCCCAGCTGTGGCTAAAAGGGGTCAACATAGAGCTCAGGCTGCTGCTTCTGAGGGTGCAAGCTCCAAGTCTTGGTGCCTTACACGTGGTGTGGGACCTGTGGGTATGCAGAAGTCAATAATTGAGGTTTGGGAACCTCCGCCTAGATTTCAGAAGATGTATGGAAACACCTGCATGTCCAAGCAGAAGTTTCCTGCAGGAGTGGAGCCCTCATGGTCAACTTCAGTCAGGACAATGTGGAAGGAAAATGTGGGGTCAGAGTCCCCACACAGAGTCCCCACTGGGGCACTGTGGAGCTGTGATAAGAGGACCATGATCCTCCAGACCCAAGAAAGGTAGATCCAATGATAGTTTGCACTGTGCTCCTAGAAAAGCTGCAGACACTCAACACTGGCCCATGAAAGCAGCTGGGAGTGAGGCTGTACCCTGTAAAGCCACAGGGATGGAGCTGCCCAAGGCCATGGGAGTCCACCTCTTGCATCAGTGTGACCTGGATGTGAGCCATGGAGTCAAAGGAGATCATTTCAGAGATTTAAGACTTGACTGCACCACTAGATTTTGGACTTGCATGTGACCAATTTCTCCCACTTGAAACAAGTGTATTTATCCAATGCCTGTGCCCTCATTGTATCTAGGAAGTAGCTAACTTGCTTTTGATTTTACAGGTTTATAGCCAGAAGGGACTTGCCTTGTCTCAGATTACACTTGGACTTGGACTTTTGGGTTAATGCTGGAATGAGTTAAGATTTTTGGGGACTGTTGGAAGGGCACGATTATGTTTCGAAATGTGAGGACACGAGAGTTGGGAGAGGTTGGGGCAGAATGATATGGTTTGGCTGTGTGTTTCCACCTAAATCTCACATTGAATTGTAATAATTCCCACATGTCAAGGGCAGGACCAGGTGGAAATGATTGAATCACGTGGGTGTTTTTTTTTGTCATGCTGTTCTCATGATAATGAGTGAGTTCTCATGAATGCTGATGGTTTCATAGGGGCTTCCCCCTTTGTTTAGCACTCATTCTCTCTCCTGTTGTCCTGTGAAGAGGTGCCTCCTGTCATGATTGTAAGTTCCCTGAGGCCTCCCCAGCCATGTAGAGCTGTGAGTCAATTAAGCCTCTTTCCTTTATAAACCACCAAGTCTTGAATATTTCTTCATAGCAGCATGAGAATGGACTCATACATGAAAAAAGAACATGCTATTCAACAAATGGTGCTGGGACAATTGGCAAGCCACATGTAAAAGAATGAAATTGGATCCTCATCTCTCACCTTATACAGAAATCCACTCAAGACAGATCAAAGACTTGAATCTAAGTCCTGAAACCATAAAGATTCTAGAAGATAACATTGGAAAAAGCCTTGTAGACATTGGCTTAGACAAAGACTTTGTGACCAAGAACCCAGAAGCAAATGCAACAAAAAGAAAGATAAATAGATGGGATGGGACTGAATTAAACTAAAAAGCTACTGCACAGCAAAATAAATAATCAGCAGAGTTAACAGACAACCCCCAGAGAGGGAGAAAATCTTCACAGTCTACACATCCAACAAAGGACTAATACCCAGAATCTACAAATAACTCAAACTGAGAAAAAAAAATCCCATAAAAAAGTTGACTAAGGACACAAATAGACAATTCTCAAAAGAGTATATACAAATGGCCAACAAGTGTATGGGAAAATGCTGAACTTCACTAATCATCAGGGAAATGCAAATCAAAACCACAATATGATACCACTTCACTCCTGCAAGAATGGCCCCCCACCGAAAAAAAAAGATGTTGGCATCAATGGGGTGAAAGGGAACACTTTTACACTGCTAGTAGGAATGTAAACTAGTACCAACCACTATGGAAAACAGTATGGAGGTTCCTTAAGAACTAAAAGTATATCTACCATTTGATACAGAAATCTCACTACTAGGTATCTACCCAGACGAAAAGAGTCATTATACAAAAAAAAATATCTTGCACACACATGTTTATAGCAGCACAATTTGCAATTGCAAAATATGGAACCAGCCCAAATGCCTATCAATCAATGAGTAGATTAAGAAAATATGGTATATGTGTATATAGATATATATATATATCTATACACACACACACACACACACACACACACACACAAACATATATCATGGAATATACTCAGCCATAAAGAGGAATACACTCAGCCATAAAGAGGAATGAAATAATGGCATTTGCAGCAACCTGGATGGAATTGGAGACTATTATTCTAAGTGAAGTAACTAAGGAATGGAAGACCAAGCATCATATGTTATCACTCATATGTGAGAGCTAAGCTATGAGGACACAAAGGCATAAGAATGATACACCAGACTTTGGGGACTCAGGGAAAACCTGGGGGGTGGTGAGGGATAAAATACTACACAATGGGTGCAGTGTATCCTGCTCAGGCGTTGGGTGCACCAAAATATCAGAAATCACCACTAAAGAACTTATTCACATAACCTAATACTACCTGTTCCCCAAAAACCTATTGAAATAAAACATTAAAAATTAAAAAAATTAAAAAAAATCCTCACCACTCTATAGTCACACCTGCACACAGATGGGGTCAACACTGTTTTGACATGTTACCTATGCTCTGAAGGACTGCAGCTGACTGTTGAATGTACAGTAGTTCCATGGGGATCAGGACTGAACAATTCCCTGACTCCTCCCTCTTCTTCTCCCATAGGTTCTCTGGGCTCTTAAGTGCAACAACATCTTTGCATTCCAGCACTTGGCATTTGACACCTAACTCATGCTGCTGCCTCCCCTTTCTCCCTAGTTGGCATTTGTGTCAGGGGAGCAGCCAGGTAGCAACCTCCACACTACCCTCTGCCCACCTTCCACTCCAAACACAACCCCTGCCATCTCAGTATTAGGGACTGCCAGTATTTATGTCTTCTCTCCCCATATCCCTGTATCTCAACCAGACTGGAGGCCCAAGGCTCTCAGATCATTCCTTGTCACTAGATCCTCTTCCCCTAAACTGACCCATTTACAAAGTTCTCCTCCCAGACACATTCACTGCACCCTCTGAAACTCACTGTCTTCAGCAAAAAACTTCCAGTTCTCAACGCCTTCACTTTCTTATCTTTAACAAAACCTGGCCTTTCCCTGAGGACATTTTCCCTGTATTGTTCTCAGGCAGTGTCTGTTTTCTATCCTTCACCCATGCAGACTGAGGTGTCCTCCTTACTCTTTGTTAACTCGTCTTCATTGGCACCTCCAGACCATTCTCCTTTCCTTTCTCCTACCAGCTCTTCCTGCCCAGCCCACTGCAAGCTCATGCTGTCATGCCCTGCTGAACACTACCCTTTCTTGTTGGAGTCAGCTACAGATCTATAGCTCACTCCCCTTTATATATTGGATATTTTTCCCCTTTCTTTAAACTATGCACCTAAGAATTCATGACATTTTCAAATCCTTAGGGGCAATGCATGCTCTGAACGATCTGTTTTCTGATTTCCCCTACTCTTACTAAGCCACTCATTCTTCTATAGTGCAGAGTTGTCATGGTCAATAACTGCAGCTATTCCAGACTTCATTTCAATCGCTCCTCTTCACATCTAGCACGTCCTGTTGTTTTAACCCATTCTCTCTACTCTCCCTAGTTTTCTGTCTCCAACAGTTCCTCTGCTCCACAGGAAGCTGTGCTACCCTGTGGAGAAGCTCCTACTCTGTTTTCATTGCTGATTATCCTTCTTCACCTCTTTTCCTCCTGATTTTGATGCTATGACTTATAGGTATAACTATGACCTTGTATATATACTCGACTCACTTGTCCCTCCCTCCTTCCAGCACATTCATCTAGCAAAAGCCAACTCTGCTTCAACCAAAACAACTCTACTTCAACCCAAAACTTTTCCTGCTTCATATCATTCCTAAGCAGCTGAGCATAACTGGAGGAAGAATACACACACACACACACACACACACCCCCTTATGGATTGGTCTCACCTTCAAGTTGTGACCACTAACTTCAGGTGAGCCCTAGTGCTGCCCAGTAATTCCACTCCATTTCCTTTTATTGGTCACTTCACCACATCCCAGGTGACTATTTTACCTTTTCTTCTTTTTCCTGAAACCTCTAATGTCTCTTCCAATTTTCCTCTCAGCTACTGATCAGACTGTCTTCAGATGTATGTTCCCACTAGCAAACCTATGAAGCTACATTTATCTACTCTCATATTCTTAAAGTCCTAACCTCCAGTGCCTCAGAATATGACCATATTTGGAGAAAGGGTTTTTAAAAAGGTAATTAAAGTTAAATGAGGTCATTGGGGTGGCTCCTAATCCAATATGACTGGTGTCTTTATAAGAAAAGGAGATTAAGACACAGACATGCAGAGAAAAAAGACTATGTGAAGACAGAAGTGAAGGAAATAATGCATACAGTAGTCAGTTTCCAAGACAAAGTGCCTTAAATCAGCTTAGGTCAGCAAACTACAGAAAAAATAGGATATACTAGGCACCTGCTTGGATAGCCAATGCCTGCTTGTCAGGCACCCCCTGCCTCAACCCCCTGAGTTGCCCTCATCCGAGCCAAAACAGTTTAGTCTAAGATGAAAACTTACTAGCCTGCAAAATAGCTCGCTTTGTCTGTTCTTATCAACCTGCCCAGCTGCTTAGGTCATAAGTTAAATACTTAAAAAGCCCCGGAGCTGACTAGGATTGCAATGCATTGTGGGCTGCAACAAAATGCAGCAAGACAACCCTAAACAAACAAACAACAAACAAAAAAACACCTAAAGCCCCAACCCAACAACTGATAGGTGTCATCTGGGAAGATTGTAACCCCATAGTACTCAGCCTATGAGGAACTAGGGGAGGGACCTGTGCACTAGGGGATAAACTGCTTGTTGCAACTGTGCTGGGTGTGCCTGCCCATCAGACACCTGATCTTGCAAGATGGTAATTTAAAGTCTCACTTTCGCTGCTCTCGGGGTCTCTGAGTCCATTCTTTGGGTTTGGACAGGTGAATTTGTTTCTCACAGAAGGAGACGTACATCTGCAAGCCAAGCAGAGAGATCTCAGAAGACATGAACCCTGTTGGCACTTTGATCTCGAACTTCCAACCTCCAAAATTGTGATTAAATAAATTTCTGTTGTTAAGACATCCAGTCTATGGCACTTTGTTATGGCAGGCCCAGCAAAATAATACAGCATCTCTCCTCAAATCCTTCACCTTTTCCCCACATTATAATTTTTTCTTCACTACTGAACTATTCACATTAGCATACACATGAGCTATACTGTATTCCATTATTAGAAAAATGTGCTGCCTTGGCCTCATGTTGACCTCCCAGCTCTGCTCCCCTTCGCAGGAAACTGGGAGTAGTCTCTCCTCATTGCTCCTTTTATTCCCCTCTCAGACTCCTTGGAACCAACTCCAGTATGGCTTTCAGGTCCACCCCTGCACCAAAACAGCCTTTTCCAAGTTCAGCAGTGACCTCACGTTGCCCAATTAAGTGGGCTCCTCTTAGTCCTCATCTTCCTCACTTGTCAGTATATTTGACCTGGTTTCTGTTGAAATACTTATCTTGGCTTTTGCAACTCCTTTTTAGGTTCTGGTCACTCTATTCTCTGTCTGGTTACTCTTTCTTTTTTGCTTGTTTCTTCTCATTTTCAGCATCTCCTTTTATGTTGGGGTTTCTGAAGCTCAGTCCTTGGGTTTCTTCCCTGACTACCGTCACTCTCAGGTGATCTCATGCTAGTGTCATGGCTTTAAAAGCCATCTCTTCACTGAAGACTCACAAATGTATCCCCTGAACTATATATAGATTTCTCTGTTTAAATATCAATAAACATTTTCAATTTGTCTTGCCCAAAATAGAACTTTTGATCTTTGAATTGGCCTCCACCCTTGTTTTTTTTGTATTTTTCCTCATGTCATAAATGTTTCTTCAGTTTCTCAGGGCAAAACCTTGGAGTCATACTTGTCTTTTCTCTTTCAAGCACTTCTCACATCCAACCCAAAGCAATTCTCCTGGTTCTTCCTTCATATGGTAGCTGGAGTCATATCTAGACTCCAGCTGCACCTCAGCATCTCCATGGCATTTTTTCTGGTCAAAGCCGTCGTCCTCTATCCTTTGGACTTGTACTATCTTTCTAGATGTTTGTCCGGTTTCAATCCTTGCTCCCTAATGATCAATTCTGTAGCCAATGTGATATTTTTAAAATTTGTCCGTGCATGTCTTCTTCCTTCCTCAAATCCTTACCTAGCATTCCATCTCACTCAAAATCTGAAATCTTCATCCTGACTTAATGGTGCAGTGTGATCTGTCCCTTGAGGCTTCTCTGACCTTCTAGTCTTCTATGTTCCCCTCACTCACTCAGCTGTTGTTACATGGGCCTCCCTCTGTTCCTACAACGTGTCACAAACATCTTGCCACAGGGCCTTTGCAGGTGCCATTTCCCCTCCCTCAAATGCTCTGTCTAATTATCTTTGTGGCTTTTTCTCCCATTTCTTTAAGTTTTTCCTTTTCAGCTGTCTTCTTAGAAGAGAGATCTTCCATGTATTTCATGTCTAAAATTGTTGCTTCTGCCTCTCTCCTTCCTTCCCTCTACTCAGTCTTCATGAGACCCATTATGATTGCAGTTTTAAAATGTGTATTGTTGAAGGAATGAAATACAGGAAAATTTTAATTGTTTGTGAAAAGAATTTTGATGTATTTATTTCAGATGATTACTTTTTTCCTGCAATCTCATTTTAGTTAAGAACATTAAAATTACTGTTGAGAACTTCATTGCATGGAAGAACGGCCCCCAATGCACTGCCCAACTTTGATAAAAACATCATTCTGAAATATAAAAAGAACACAGGACCTTCTCTATGAGCAAGCCCTTACACACTAAGTCTAATGACATTGAAGAAACAACCAAAGGTGCTTACATCTTTTTTTAGTCAATAGTGAAAAGGAAAAATATAATGCCTCAGAGGCCTCTTCTTGGTGCTCAAAGTTTTCCACGCTACTTTTTAGTTATTTGTGGGCTTGCTTTACTGTGAACCTGTGATAAGGGGGAATATTTTGCATATAGTTGCCTGTATTTAATAGATATGCAATAAAGCAAAGTGGAAAAAGAAACAGACATTGGTGGGAAGAGGAGGAAGTAGCACAGGTAAAAGTGAGCAAGGCCAGAACAAAATTATTGAAGTGGACATCATTTTGTGGTCCTGGTGAAAACTCAGCCAAGTGACATACAAAGATGTTTTAGTTAGAAGTTTATGAAATGGAAAAAATTACTAAGTAAGGAAGCAGAGCACTTACTGAGAAAATTTGACATCATTTGCTTGCTTCTCAAAAATAATATTAATGGCAATAAAATTAACATAGACTTGACAACTTTATCATTAGAGGAGAAATTTGCACTCTGTATGCATTTTACAAATATTAGCTATTAAAAAGCCCAGGGAGTTAACTGCATGACCAATAACCATCAATTCTTATTATTGTCTTTCTATTAAAGAAACAAAATCTCTTCCAGTGAACATTTATTTTCCAAAGTCAAAATCTTTTAGGGTTGCATCTGCTTTTCTGTTAACACTTTACTAACTATAGCCAAGGGGTTACTTTATCCCTAGGAGTATGTTTAGTTCCCCACCCCCATGTTCTATATAATGTTTTCCCTTTGTGAACCTTGAATAGTTTGAACCTTGCACTGTTTCAGACTCATTTACACTCAACTCAGGTCACTCAATAAGTAATGCTTGATGTCCAGTAAGGCATTTAATACGTCATACTAAGAGTGATTCAATTTTTTTTTTTTTTACCAAGGATATGCAAACTGAAATACCAGGAGATTTGAAATTCAAAACACATGATATCTGAGTGAGTCCCAAGCTTGGCACAATTTCTTTTTTGCTTCTCCTTCTCTTTTCCCTCTCTCTACACTTGCAGATACAATCTAAGAGTCATCTGGCTGTTTGTTTGGCAAGCTATTTATTATTATTTAGAGGAATTCTAGGAGGATCTATTTTTAAAGAAACTAAAATATGGGTGTAATATTTTAGCCTTAAAACTGCCATTCAGAGCCTAGAGTGAAGCCTCTTCTATAGGTAGGTATTGCCAGGTGTTCTGAAAAATGCATCTGCTTATTGTCCAGGGTCAGAGTCTTTCACTGTGAGGAGAAAGGTGTTGGTTCTACAAAACAGCCCAGGGAAGTGAAGTTGAAATTGATTGAAGTAAATTATTCCTAAAGCCTTGATTCTCCCCTCCTTTGAAGGCAGGAGTAAATTTGGTTTCCTGCATCCAGGTGGTCCTCAGATGTCCTAAATTAAAACATGATAAGAATGGGTTTTTCACAACAACTCTACCCTGACCAATCTACCAGGGTCTACATCCCTCCACTGTGATTGTGTGCAAAAGACCCAGTGGAAATTGCAGGGCAAGCAGGCAATGAGGAAGCACAGTTCTTTCCTGTGTGTTGGAAATAGGCCAAGATTGTGAATGTTAATCACCCAATTCTTGTAAAAGGTACTACACAGCCTTTAATAACCACAAATGGCTGGAGTCTTCATTTTTCATTTCATCCGTGATGCTCTGTCAGAGGGAGGTGGCAGCTGTAAACGAATATTGAAGCAATATCCCAAACTAGAAGTAGAAAGTCAGAGCCCTGACATTGTTGATCTCAGAGACTTGAGACACGATGAAAGACTGGCTTTGAGTATCAGTTTTCGTTTGCTTTTGAGGCCAAGTCTAACTATCAAACATTTCAGGGAGCGACTATCTGTCCTTTTGTATCTTCCCTACCCTGCTGTATCCACTTTGCTCTCTAAACACTGCTGCCACCAATAGGCCAGATGATGCCACACAATACCACCATCTGAGCTATTGTCTCAGGAATACAGCCTTCTTTTTCCTCCCACTTCCTGCTCACCTTGAACACACTAATGGCAACATGTGCTTATTTTGTCATGAATCCTCTTAAGTTTCTTTATCACAGTTGGGAAAATAACAGGGAAACAATCCCCAGAATAACAAAATAAATGTGAATTACAAATTTTGTTGTTCTTGTTGTTGTTAGAGACAAGGTCTCGCTCTGTCACCCAGGCTGGAGTGCAGTGGAATGATCATAGCTCACTGCAGCCTCAACCTCCTGAACTCAAGTGATCCTCTTGCCTCAGCCTCCCAAGTAGCTGAAATCGTAGGTATATGCCACCACACCTAGCTAATTTTTAAAGTTTTTGTAGATACACGGTATCCCTATGTTGTCCAGGCTGGTTTTGAACACCTGGTTTCAAGTGATCCTCCTTCCTCGGCCTCCCAAAGTGTTGGGATTAGAGGTATGAGCCACTGTGCCCGGCCAAAATAAATGTGAATTTTAATTTTGTTCAGCTTAGTTGTCTATCTCTAGCAAGTAGCTTAAGCTTGCAGAACATAAATTTTGTCATCCATAAAATCTATCTACACCATATGATTTATAGTTAGCTCCATTGATGTGGATCAATTGCCAAAACATTAGTGATATAAATTATAAAGTGCAATATTAATGTAAGCTATTTATTATTATTTTTATTATGTAGCAGACTTACAGGAGAATATATTTCTGAGGAATATATTTCTTTTATTTAAGTTTCCACTGTATCATGTCCAGGAAAGCATTGGGAACCACTGGAGTTCCTGCAGCGCTCAGAGGACCCAGGTGAAACCAATCATTTTCTTTGCTCCAGAGGAGAGAGAGAAAATATTTTTATATTGTTGGTGAAGTGAATGCAGAAACATTATTTACGCAATATAATAAAGAGTGTATTTTTTTTAATCCACAAGGAAAAGATGACCCCAGTTTCCAAATGCATAAAGTGGTAGAAATCCTTTCACAACAAACAAGAACCAAAGTCATCAAAAATTTTCGTTATGAACCAGAGCTTTTTCCTACTGTACTGAGTTATAAAAGGAGTTCAGCAGATTGCTTAATGTTAAGAGCAGAGAGTCTTCAAACATGTTTGGATCTAAGGCTACAGATAGAAGACAGAAACAAATGTTTGGAAACCTAAGTGAAATAAAGGGGGAAGAACAGGTTTGAGGATTAGGCCATTGCCACCCATGCTTCTTTGGCCTGTTTATTTTAGGATGAGGCCTGTCTATTCTTGATTCTATGAGGGGATTCTATTTCATTTCATTTTCCAATCATAGGCTGCTTAACACCACTTAAGCCAATAACTCTCTAGATCTTACCCCATGGGTCCAACTTCTGGTAAAGTCCATACATGCCACTCTTCTATTAGGCCTTAGGTCATTTTAGCTATTTCAAAGGCCAGAAGAGTTTACAAATGTGAGACAAGTCATTTGTTATTCAAGGATTGCTTGTTATTTACAAGAGGAAAAGAAAGAAGTCTCAAAAACAGTTGATTTAGTCATGGAATATAGGTGGAAAATTTTGATGCAGACACAGTCATAGACTGAACAAAATTCCAATGTTTTTTATGCTATTTCTCCTTTCTTCATGTTTCTATATTTTAGTGAAAGGACTAAGAGGAATGTTGGTTCAAAAAGTAAAGGGGTACCGCTCTTGGGTGACAGGGAACTGTCATTTGGTATTAAAACTCTTCTTCTGGTGGCTTAATTAAATAATCAAACAGGTATTTCTTGAGTGAGTATTACATTTCAGGCACTACATTAAGTGCTGGGCATAGAAGGAAAAGCAAAGGCAAGACACGAGACACTGAAGAAATACCATTCGAGATAGGCATGGGCATCAGGCAGTTCAGAAACAATCTCTAACAAGGTCAGCAGAAAGTTGAAAGTAAGAAAACAGGATTTTGCTTGCGCTTCCCTGCAGCAACAGCTGTGGCTTCTTGCAAAGCAATTAAGCCTGTGGCTAGGATTCCAGTCCCATCTCATCTCAGCAGCCTCGCAGCCTTGGAACGTTCTTGACAGAGACTCTTAATCGATGGCATTTCTTTGTTTTTGCCCTGGCATCTCAGATGGTGGCATTCCCGAGGCTGATTAACTCCAAGTTCCTTCCCTGTGAAGCCAAAGCCACCATGTAATTTCCATTAGACCTGAAAATGATCCTGATTTAAAGCTTAGGTGGAGCCCATAAGCCATCATCTAATCATACTTAAAAAGTTACTGGCCTGGGCTGTATGTTCTTCATTTCTTTAGTAGTAAAATCATTCTTAAAAATATATCACTCTTTGTGAACCATCAAATCAGCCTGATGACAGCCTAGTTTAGAATTGACTGCTGCAGTAAATGTCAGAACTCTGATGCTGACTTTCTGTGTGACTTTGGGTAAGCTACTTAACTTTCCTTCTTTTATTTCTTTCTCCTGTTCTTTCAGTACCTTTGATGTGCCAGGCTTTAAAACTAGACTTGGAGGTAGGGAGGTAAAGGTAGGTGGGTGAGGAGGGGAAGAGCCTATGAAGATAAAGGAAACCTGACCCCTGCTGTGGAGAGAAGCACAGTTTGAGGAAATAGCCTTGAAAAGCAAATAATTAGCACCCCACTGGACAGCACTGTCACTGAGGAGTAAGCCAAGTGTCGTGGGAGCACACAGGAAAGAGACTCATTCCTTTCAGAAGATTGTGTAGGGGAATTTGACAATGCATCCCAGAGGTCCTTAACAATGAGCTGAATTGTAAGGAATGAAGAGGAATTTCCTGAGTGGAGAAGGGGGAAAGACACTCCTAGTTGTTCTATCCTCGAAAAAAGATAATAATTTTGAATCCTGCTTAGCTCTCAAAAATATTTTGAGAGCAGATACATAAAACACAACAAACTTGGTAGCCCAGCTCCATGACTGTCAAAGCTCTCCAGCTCAATGGAAAAATGGTGCTACATTAGACTTATAACTTTTTTATTGTTGTTGATTTTTTTTTTTTTTTTAAGTTAGGGCCTCATTCTGTTGCCTGGGCTGGAGTGCAGTGGCACAATCATGACTCACTGCAGCCTTGAACTTGGGCTCAAGGGATCCTTCTCACCTTAGCCTCCTGAGTGGCTGGGACTACAGGCATGTGCCACCACTCCTGGCTAATTTTTTTTAGTTTTATTTTTTGTAGAGACGGGGTCTTGCTGAGGTTGGTCTCGAACTCCTGGGTGTAAGTGATCCTCCTGCCTCAGCCTTCAAAACTGCTGGGATTACAGGAGTGAGCCACTGCGCCTGGCTTTCTGATGCCTCCTTTGTCCTGCACCAGGGAATGCCTGTCAGTTTCCTTCCCTTGGCAAATGAGAGGAGAGGACCTGCTTATGGCCTGTTCTTTATCCTCTCCTGGTTTGTGCTGGTGCTGGGCTGACACAGTTGTGACAATGATGCCTCTCAGAGCTGCTGTGGAAGAGGATAGTACAGCGTCTGAGGAATGAGTGTCACCTTCCTAGGAGCAAGGCTTCAAATTTCCTTCTCTGACCCATTAGAGAGGGAGGTCTTTCTTACACAGCTTCTTAGGAGGAGCAAGTGCAAACTCAGCCACTCAGCTCTCCACATCCGTCCTAGTAAGTGTCCCCTATAACTCCCTTGTGTTCATAACCACCATGACTCTGGTTGCTTCTACATGGGTATAGCTCCCCTAAGGATGAAGGAATATGTGTAGCGACAAAAGAACATGCAGACATTTCTAAAGATGTCTAAAGCCTCGGGGTTATAGGGATTTAGTGTCTAATCAGTCAGTAATGAAGAGGACAAATATCAGGTATGCCACCAAGTCCTGCCTCAGTGTTCCAAGTTATTATGCCAAACACTGGGGTTCCTATGGAAAGTCCTGGATGCAAAAAACAGGAACTGGCCATGTCATTTCCCATGCCATGTGAAGTTTCTGGACCTCTGTTGCCTTGTCCAGGACAGTGTGGAGGGGAGGACTTAGCTTGTATGATTCTTCAGAGCCCTGCCAGATCCTAGAGCCCTTGATCCTTGAGCCTCCCATTTATGGAAGACTCAAATCAGGAGAAGGCTATGTTTATTACAAGGGGGTGGGGATTTGAAAAACTGATTTAATAGAATAGCAGTATAAGAAAGCATTATATGTATATATAAGAAAGGTGCTACATTTTAATACAATGTATTTGTGAGCACTAGCTTGTGCTTGTGAGTGCTCTAGTCATCTCCTTAGATGGTATTATCAATATTATCAACCTTATTGTATAAAAGTAGGAAAAAAGGGTCACAGGAAGATTAAGTTTAATGTGTGTTACTGAGCATGGTATGATGCTAACATCCTCCCTCCTTCTTGCCAGTTACAAAAATAAGCCTCAAACAGCATGTAGCTGTTTCAAGAATAAGCATCACAGAAAATGCAGGAAGCAGTAAGGTTGGAAGAGACAGTTGGTTTATGAGGCAAGAAAGCCAGGTTTTAGACTTTTCCCCACTTTCTGTCTTTGTGCAAACTATCATTATTTTTAGTGCCTTAATTTCTGTTGTTCTAAAATTCGGGGTGGCTTAAAAGAACTAAAAGAGTATAATTGGATTGTTTGTAACACAAAGGATAAACGCTGAGGGGATGGATACTCCATTCTCCGTGATGTGATTATTGTGCATGGCATGCCCATATTAAAACATCTCACATACCTCATAATTATACATACCTACTATGTACCCAGAAAAATTAAAATTAAAAATATTTTTAAAAAACTAAATAAAATTAAAGGGTCAATGTTTGCCTCATATTGATGCCTTAGGGGCAACTTCAGAATAATGACAGGTGTGCACTAAAGGCTTTCCGGAGACAAAGGTGCAAGGGGCTGGTCCATGCACACTGCCTGGCTGCGATGGGGTCTTTGTGTTTGGCTGTGGTGATATGTTTCCCTGCAGGAGTCTGTGGTGTGTGTGGATGCATGTGGGAACATTAAGGGCTCATTACTCATATAAAATCCTCAGTCTTTTATGTTGTTGTTTTTAACGCCTGATGGGCAGCAACCTCCTTTTCTCTTGGCTGTTGCCCCGATTTCTATTCCCTGAAGATCCCCAGGGCATAGGAACTGGGCTCAGCTCAGCTTTATTATTAATTAGGGAAGCCATTCTGAACTTTCTCCCTTCCTCCCTCTTTCCCTTCAATTCACCTATTCATTGATTTATTTATTAAGCTCCTCCTCTGTGCTAGATAGTGTTCTGAGCAGGTGGTTCCTGCTCCTTGGGAGCATACACTAACGTGGAGAAGGTAGAAAACAAGTAAATGAATGATATCATTTCAGATAATGGTTTAGGTGTGAAGAAGAAAATACATGGGATGATGTAAGAGAAAGTGACTGGCAGCGGCGACTACTCCACCTACAGATATTCAGACTCTGGAGGCCTGGGCTGGGGTTCAGGAATCCGCATTGTCAAAGAGAAGAGCATGGGATTCTGCTGCAGCTGGTCCCTGGATGACCCTTTCAGCATCCTTGCCCAAGGAAATGCTTTGAGTGTTTGGCCTTCAGCGTTGTGCTCTCCTTTGTGAGTGGTGGGAGTGGAGTCCGGTGTGTTTCAGGGTGAAGGTTAATTGCTCAGTGCGGATTCCCACCTGAAGCTCCCTTTTTCTGGCATCTTCCCTCAGTCCCAGCAGCTGTCTCCTGTGCAGGAATAGGCCTTGCCACCTGTTGGACATAGCCTCAAACTCAGAGGATTAATGTATTCTTATCTGAAAGGACACATAGGGGAGGGGGGGAAGCAAAATTGTTAACATGGTTCTCCTTATCTTTCCTCTCCAAGATCCAGTTTTGATCTCCCCTTCCTGGATTCTCCCTCCACCCTCTCAAATCCGCTGTAAGCAGCTGCTAGCTTCCTTGCCCGATGGGCCTCCTGGCCAGCTGTCTGACGTCACACATCAATCTTCCATCTTTACTGCAAATCTCTACTGATCAAATTTCACATTTCCAGGACTCTGTTCATAAAGCCCCTTTCTCTGGTATAATTAGTAATTAGAGGAAAAATGTTAGCCAACAGACACTCAATCCCCATCTGTCAAGTGAGGAAATTCCCATTCAAGTGGAGGGCCGACCATTCTACGTAGGTGATGGACCACTCACAATCTGCTTTTCTGAACTAAGTGATTCTAGTGGAACAAGAGAGGGAGCTATGTTTCTGAGTGTCCATTGGGCTGTACCCACGTTTCTTTGTGTCTGTATAATTTAATTAATAATTTTAAAAACTATTAATTTCCTTCTTTCATCCTCTCTCCCACATAGCTTCTAATATTAAGTCAGTGGGAGCCTCATTAAAAGCAGTTCCTCTTACATAACCATTTCCCAGGCCATAACTGGTATCCTCATGATTCCCTTCAGAAAGGGCTGGTTACATCTGCCAGCTGGTTACTGACGGTCGTAACTGTGCAAATGGGAGACAGGAATTGTCCTGAGTGAGGCCTATGTGATACTTGCAGATTTGCCTAAGTGGGGACATTTAGCTGGGGGCAGTCTTTGCTCATTAATTGTTTTTGTCATTTACAAAAGTGAAAATTTTTGTGAAATATTTTCAAATGCATGCTTTGCTGACCTTGGGTTTTAGTTACTATTTAGCTAAACATGAGCCAGTATTATAATTTGGATACCCCAAACAGACAAACATAGAAATAAGACTCCCCACACCTAATGTGTTTTTGGAGAGAAGCAATTATTTACTGTTCTTAGTGTTAGTTAAACCACATCAGGCTGGCTGGATTACTTCTGAGACCTAAAATTACTGAGGACATAGAATCTATTCTATGTGTCAGAGGCCAATCATCAAGAAGGTAAAAGAATTTCGGACTTTGTCATTTGAGGAATGATTGTAGATTGTAGTTGAAGATTCAGAGAAGAAAGGCCACAGAAATATTTCAAATATTTAAATGGGTTGCATGCCATAAGGGCTGGGAATCATTCCACAGCACCCGGGGTCAACTTGGGATGACAATTATAGGGAATGGGGTTTTAGCTTAAAGTACTGGGCACTGGAGTCCAAAGTTTTGGGATCAAATTCTGCTTCTGCCACTTGTTAGCTGTGTGATGGTGTGCAAATTTCTTCACCTCTCTATACCTCAGTTTTTTCGTCGATAAAGTAAGAGTAATAGCTGTTCCTATAAGGTTATGAGAATTAAATGAGTTAATACACATAAAGTATTGCATCAGGGTCTGACACACAGTAAGCATTGGCTATTTATATGACTACAAGAATATGTGACATGGTCACCTGCCCAGAAAGCTCAACATATTTCAAAATGTTTTCCACTAAACATGACTCCCTGAAGCTAATATATTAACAGATGAGAAAAGGGTTCTGAGATCAAATTGGGTTACCCCTAACTTTGGGATCCATAATATGCAGGACAGTAAAGAAAAGCAAGTTACTTCTGTTTAACCTAATGTTTCCGATTTATTTCACTATGGAATCTGCCTTTAGTGGAGAAGTATATTGTGAAATATAAAACACATTTGAGAAAAGGCAAAATGATGGAATTGCCTAATCAGTTGTGCTGGTGGGAGGGTGAATACATTTTCATGGGTTGATTAGGTTTGATTTCTGGAACAGACTTCTGCTCTGATGGTGTTAAGTGTCTGAAAGTAGTGAATAATGTCACATTTTAACACCACCGCTACACATAGCCTCCCAAAATCTCTGTCTTGAAACAGAGGTTTGCAAGTGAGTGATGGGAAGAAAACAGAATATTTCATTCATTTAACATCCATGAGAAGACATTTTCTTATGCCAGGCCTTGAGCTAAATGCTGGAGATGTGAAGACGACTGGGACACTGCCCCTCCCCTCAGATGTCATGGTGTCGAAGCATGAACAGATTTGTAACCCAGTGTGATCATTGCTTTAGTGGAAATGGAAAAGGCCTAAGAGGACAGTCAGGAGGGAAAACTAATTCTGATTGAGGAGAGACGTGTTTAAAACAGGCTTCCTCACCAGCAGCCAGGCTGTGTGCATGAACCTTCCCTGTGTGGTGAAGAAGGAGTTCATGTTATAGGTGATGGCGTGGGCCCTGGGAGGGTAATCTTTGGAAAACAGAGGACCAGGGAGAGGGCCCTGGGGGATAGGAGCCAGCACAAGGGCAGAATAAATTCATGTTCAAAGGCAAGAACACATCAAAGTGATGCCACATTCAGAGATTACTGGGCTAGACTGGGCTAGGGGTGCAATTACTGGGCTAGGGGTGCAATTACTGGGCTAGGGGTGCAATAACCAAGAGGCTCTGAGGTTTCCTATTCAGTTCTATTGTTTAAGAAATCACTTTAATAAATGACATCCTTTTCTGAACTCTTTGAGTCTTGGCTTCATTTGTAACATGGAGTGGGGGTGGTGGTGGAGTAGGTTTCTAAGACCACCCCCTTCTCTAATATTCCCCAATTTCACACCAGTTTTTAAACTTGATCTATAATGCTCTATGTTCTTGTCACAGCCTGATACCTGCCAGCCCATCCTGTGTGAAATTTAAAAACTCATCTTAAATCAACCATCTTTAATTCCCTAATTATTAGTTTGGCATTCTCCTGACCTCTTTTTTATTTTTCTTTCTCATTTCTTACTTTTGAAGGGGAAGATTTGAACTCAGAATTCCAAGTGTGGCCTCCCCTATGGGTGCAGAGATCATCCATCTTCCATTCACTGGCAGGATGATTCTGTCTCCAGCTAATTCTGTTGCCATAAAACACTGCAAACTCATGTGTTTCTGGTTATTTGCTCCCAAATACATTACTTTGCATTTTTCCAAGTTGAATTCCATTTCATTCTTTCCCACCCATATTTCTATAATCTCTTAATATCATTCATGTGTTTACTGCCTGCCCACACTGGGGTCTGCTTCTTCTAGCTTGGTATAATCTACATGTCCCATTAATATTTTTTAAAGAACACTGGGTCTAGTATGTTCCTTCACGTCTCCTTACCTATTACCTTATAGCCCAATGCTGGGCCTCAGTGATGGTACTTAGATTCTGAGTTGCCCTTGCCACTTGGTCAGAAATATCACTTTGCAAGTGCATTTAAATATTCCAAATGTTGCTTCTTTAATAATTTCTTAGTTCTTATGGATACTAGCCTATTGTTTCTGGATGCTATGATTAAAGTAATATTATTTAACATCCTCATTTTAAAGATGAAGAAACAGACCTCGAGAAGTTATGTGCAATTGGCAGGGCAGGGTATGGGAGTAACCAGCACCCAAGGTCCCGGCCTTCCAGATCGTGAGTGGAGAGGTTACACAGAGAGCTGTGTTAACCTACAGATGGTATGGAAAAGACAAGGAATGGGGGATGAATGAAAAGGGAATAATATTATAAATTTCCTTGCTTTGATAAAGCTGCACAACTGCAGTACCAATTGAATTTTCTAACCTTGAGAGTCTCATCCTGATGGAAATGCATCCACGGTGCACATGCCTAGTCCTATCCCTTTTCTTGAGCCTCTAAGAGGCCTACAGGAGTGTGGGGATTATCCATTCTCAACAGTTAAAGAGTTCTTTTTTTAACGAAGAATAATGTTCAGAATCACTTTCCTCCTTTCCCGGCTTGGTCTAATAGTATTTATTTTTAGCCCAATTCCTGGGATTTTTGTCCATTCCTCGCTAGTCTTCAGAAAGGCTATAAGTGGTTTCTTACATATGTGTTTTATTTATGCTTAAGATTGTAGGTATTTTTTTTTGGTTAAACTTTATGCATTCAGGATTTTCAAATATCTGCTAACCTGATTTACAGTTTATCCTACTTTGTACCATTGATACCACTTTACCACTCATTTGCCAGAATTGAGAAAGAGGTCTGGGGTATAGTTCATTATTTTCTGTGACCTGATTATTACTCTCTGACTTATTTAGAAGAATGGCTTTCTTCCAGTGTCTCCTGCATCATGGCAATCGTAAACGAAAAATCTTTCCTAAGATTGTTATGCTAGCATTAAGTCATTCTGCTTTTTTTCTGCCAGGTTTTTCCTCCAAGTCTTGACTGAGGCTGAGTCTACATGACACCAAAACATCCAAATAAAAAAGAAAAATTCACTTGAACCACTTAGATGTTTCTTCACCAAATCCAGATGTTAGGCAGTGCAGATAATACTTCTGGATAATGAGTGACTCCCCCTACAATCAACACTTTCATCACACGGCTTTAATTAAAAAAATAGTTCCCGTAGTCTGACTGTGTGCAGTCTATAAGAATGGTAGAGTCTTGTAGATTCAACCCTTGCATTAAAAGAACCTTTGAGTCATGAGTTTGACCAAGGTTGAGGTGAAGATGCTTGTCCTGGGTGGATGCTTCACTGTTACCATGAAGAATTGTGCATCAGGAAGTGAGCATTTATCCCAGCATAAATAAATCCAGATGCAAAACATTCAAAAGGGAAAGAATTAGAAACCTGACTCCTCCTTGGCGGAAGAGCTGTGGCAAATATTTTAAAATATCCACACTAGCCAATTCTTTCAGTCTGCATAATTTGCCTAACATGTCCCCTAATATAATTAAATGAAAAACACATATTTTGCATTTAGGAACTAATTGTCATTCGGAAAGATTCAAAACACTAACCATGTGGTACCTTTCGCATGTTCTCAATATTCTAGAGTGAAGAGTTTTACTTTTTTATCAAATGACCAGATAACCAGAGGCTTAGTTTCACATAAAAGCAGAAAACATTATAAGAGTAGACCTGAGTCTAGGATCATAGATTTGAAGAACCTCTAAGGTCCTTTAAAGAAAATCCCCATCCAATGCCTCAGCCTGCTCCCCATCTGGTACATTTGTTGAGTGGTTATCCAGGCAGTTCTAGAAGTTTCAGAGAAAGAGATGGCTTTTTTTTTTTTTTTTTTTTTTTTTTGTAATTTACCTAAGGATTCACCTTTCTGTATTTGCCATTTGCTGAACCCTGAAATCTTCTGTCGCTCACAGAACAAGTCACGTTGTCTTTTCACATTGGTAAGAAGTATTGGTATTGATGTTTTTAAAAATTTGTCACATAGGTTACCCCTTACAGTCTACTTCTCTTGAAATTTCAGCCAAGACTTCTCTCTTCCAGACACCTCTGTCCCCAAATGTGTTCCATTTTGCTCATGTTTCTCTTAAAGCCCTAAATACAAAAAGGGTTGTGCCTTCTCTGGGCTCACCTCCCCTGAGCTTCTGATTCTGCCTGGATGCTGGCAGTGAAATATCAAGGCAGGAGGGGCACTCGGGGGCCAGATCGAGATGCTTTCCACTGTGGTCTTTGCTTCATCTGTATGTTCATCATCCTTACCTCAAATGCCCACTTCTCTGATGAAACTTGAGTAAGGCCTCCTTCCAACACACTTAACTGCTCCTCACAGCCACAGCCACTACCACTCACCTTCTCCTGGCAGGGCTCCAGGACAGGTGAGGGCTCTGGAAATTTTACATAACACTAAGTAGGTTAGAGATTCGGACAGGTACCCAGGACAACCTGACGATGGAAAGTTTAATTTGGCAGGCAGTTAAGCACCAGCAGTGATTCCAGGAGTTCAGGATAGAGTTGAGAACAAAAAATGTATGTGCTCCTTCTTTGTGTGGGGGATTGCCCCTTCTCATCTGAGCTACCTCAAGGCCACCACACATCTGCAGTCTCTTTACAGATCTGGCAGCCATCATTGAAGCTCAGTCGTGACTCCCCTGGCAAAAACAATCCATTTGCCTCCCACCCTTTAGCCTTCTTCCAGATACACTGTAACATTGAATGGTCCGGAATTTAATCGTCTTTGAATTGTGCTTTGTACCACTCGCACCTTGGGTTTATAAAAAGGGTAAAATTTCTGCCTTAGACTGTGACTATAAAAATCTTTAACCTAATTTTGCAGCTGAGCCAATTTCAAATTAAATGGCTTAATGTCAGAAACATCAACATCTGGAAGAGACTCTAACAGATTTTGTGATAAATCAGCAGCTGCTGTGGGTTAAAGGTTATGCTAATTCCAGATTCTCGACCTGGAAAACACTGAGGCAATAAATAAAGTTACCACACAGACTCTGGGAATGCCACAAGGGGCTCAATGGGCGGGAACATGGAGGTGAGCAGGACAGTCTCATGTGCGTGAAGTTGGCAACCTCCATGGAGTTGGATTAGCTTGAATGAGTGGGTGGGGTGCAAACTGAAGGTAATGGGCAGCCTCTGTTCTTGGCCTGTATCACCTCACAGCAGAACCAAGCACGTCATTGCATCCCTCAAACAGATCTAACAGGTAATATTGATAAGAATTTGATAGGAGGTGGTGGGGAAGAGCACTTATTTCACAGGAACAATTAGTTCCTAAAGCTTTGTATCCTGTTTAAATACTTCTGCTAATTCCCATGAGCTCCTCTCTGGGTCCTTGCCACTTCATCTTTCCTCCCGCTCCAGCTCTCCTCAGGGCCAGCCTTTAGGTCTTCCTTTCTTCCCTGGCTCCCATGCTCTGCTGAGGCTCTGGCTCCATCTCAGATCATCCCAGAATTTCTCTCTACCCTTTTTCTTATGCAGAGCGTTGTTGCACCCTCTCAGCCTCTAATCAGTAGCTCAATACCCATGACCCCACTCAGCAAGCAAAGGACTCTTCTTAGCATCCACTTGTCTTAGATAGGTGGGATGGAACTGGGGATGAGGTTGTCACAATTTTTCCCTGGTACTTAGGTAAATTATATAGGACTGTATCCAGCACATAGTATATATACCAAACTTCCAGTATTACTATTAAATAGGGTTGCAATAGACTAAATGTTTATATCTCCTCCAAATTCACACCCCACTAACCGGGTGATATTATGAGGAGGTAGGGCCTTTAGGAGGTGATTAGATCATAAGGGTGGAGCTCTCATAAATGGGATTAGTTCTTTCATAGACCAGATTGCTCTCCAGCCCCTTCTACCATGTGAGGTTACAGCGAGAAGGCAGCTATCTATGAGAAATGGGCTTTCACAAGACATTGAATCTGCTGACACTTTGATCTTGGACTTCCCAGCCTCCAGAACAGTGAGAAATAAATTTTTATTGTTTATAAGTGACCCAGTCTGTGGCATTTTGTTATAGTGACCAAAACTGACTAGGACAAATGTTATTTTGGAGAAGAAGAAGAAGAAGAAAAAAACTTTGATATCCATCTGTTACAAAATATTATCTTTGAACTTGAAATTTAATCAATTAACACCGTGTTGATTTTTAGTTTTAAGGACTTCAGTGGTTCCCAAACTTTGGCATGGAAAAGAATACCTAGTGAGGCCCTCACAAAGATTCCTGCATCATTATTATAATTCTGTAGCTCTGGGTGGAGACCCAGAAATCTGTATATTAAGCTCTGCAGGTGATTTGAATATAGGTGATTTATGGACCACTTTTGAGACATACTGTCTCTCAGGACTTCCAATTTCTTCCCATTATCAACACATTCTTTCCTCTTTCCCCTGTTGTCAGATAAATTTTCTTGAAGCCCAATTTTGGTGATTTTCATTTCCCCAGTCCTGTGTGCTCTACCTTCTCACTCCACCTTACCATTGCCACTCTAACCTCTCTCATATCTTCTTTGAATGATCCCAAATCACCTCCTACTTATCTTCCCTGCTTCTACACTTGCGTCCCTACAGTGAATACTTAAAACAGTAGCCAGAGGCAGTCTTTAGTAATACAATCTAGATGTTTTTGCTGTGTTCAAAATCTCCCAATGGCTTCCCATGTCATTCAGAGTGTAAGTCCTTACAACTGCCTGCAAGGCCCCTGCGGCCTGGCCCCAGAAATCTCTCTGGCCTAGTTTCTTAGTATTCTTTCTCACTCACTCTACTTCAGCCTTAAAGGTCTTGCTAGAGCTTTTGTACTTTCTGTTCTCTTATTCTTCTTGAGCTGGGGAAGTGGGATTTGCTAACAAGAAGGAGATCCTTGGGTGTGGAGCATCATGTGAGTGTTTGAAAGAGCTGTGGTGGGAAAGCTCATGTCTAGCCAAGGGCTCCCCTCCGACAGCTACGTGACACTGGTGTCTTTGGCTATTTCTCCACTGTTCCTACTAGACTGTGAGCTTTCTAAGAATGAAGTATGCACCTGGTTCATCTGTGTACCATTATCCCCCTTCCCCAGTTCATGCACAACCTAAGAGCTATAATAACTTTATTGTTATATAAAACACTGCCCCGTTCTGCCCACCCTTGGTAGATGCAGATTCTGTCCACATGTGGGACAGTTATCTTTGTCTTGTCCTCTGGACATCACCTGGTTTCACGCCATAGGGCCCACGAGGCACCAGGAATCAGAGTGAAAGAGAGTTACTGGATTACCACAAACCCATTCCTCCTAAAAAAAGAGGAAATGCAGATGGTTTTGGCATATTCTGCTGTCCTCTGGCTCTTGGCAAACTTTACTCCTGGCTGACACTGAGTAGCAGCTCTAAAAATGTTTGTTGGGCTGAAATTGTAAGGAGCAGGAGAAAACCACTGATCTCTACAGCAGTTCCTTATCATTAGATTTCAATCTGGCCCAGGGACTCAGCTGTGGTGTTTTTCACATTTTTATGTTGTGTTACTAAGGTCAATGTTTTCTGCATCATGTAGGTGACTTCACAAAATAACATTTTCTTTGGGTACAGGGAAGGAGGTGCTCCCCTTGAGCACTTGATTTGTTCTTATCTTACGGACACTGTTATTCTAATAATCACAGTGTTTATGAGATAAGGTATAGACAATCGTATAATTCTTTCCCGATTTTATTTTTGGTTTCTAAGAAGCTTGGAGTGAGATCTGCAGTCTACCTGCAGCAAATATACAGGATCCTGTGGCCTTCATGTTTTACATCAATCATTCTTATATTAATCATTAATCACCTTAGTGTTCTACACTTATTTTTATTTTCCATTAATTTCTCACTTACCTCCCTTTGCTCTACATGTCTTTTTTGTAACTTTTACAAAATTCTCTCAAAATAAGACACAGTGTAAGTAATAATCCTTCACTATAACAGGCGTTCTCACTATGCTCATCAGGACACCAGCCACTATCTGCAGAGAGTCCAGAAAATTCACTGGCCCAGAGACTTAGGATTTCTCTTACGGAGGGAACAAAGAAAAAAAAGACCAAAGCACTTCTTCAGACTGTAGCTAACAAGTGGTACTAATGCTCAGAAGCCCACCCAGAAGCCTGAGAAATGTGGATAGACTTCCCAGGGATGCAACTATTTAAAGCAAAAATAGTAATCAGTAAGACAAGCCCCACCCCTGCCTGGGTGTTTTCATTTTGCAGATGTAGCTAGATGCTCAGATGGTCCCCAACTGGCACAGCTGTGTGCAGCTGGGGACTTTAGTACCACATACGCCAGCAGCTGGGGGAGAGACGCACTGTGGCTTGACTATCTCGGTTAAAAAATGCCATCAGCTTTAAACACCTCTTTGGTAAAGGGAGGTCTCCAGACACCTGGGCTCATTCATTCATTTATTGGCTTCCCACATGAGTCAGGCACTGGGATAGAAAAGTCTAAGGAATACAAACATGGGTAAGGCACAGAGTTTAAGGAAAGGTAAGTGAAATAAACCTGTTATATACACAGCCTGAATATAAGTGAAGTGTTAAGTGCTGAGAAAAAGTATAGGTAAGCTGCCATGGAAGTTGAGAAGAGGAATGGGTCCCCTTTAGCTAAAAGATCAGAGAAACTTTCAAAGAATTTAAACCACATTCTGAAGTGGGCAAAATTTGGATATTGCAGGGAGAGGGAGTGGTAAAAGCAAATACACGGAAGTGTTTAAGTGCAGAGTATGTTTGGAGAATGCTAATTAGGTTAGGCTGGCTCACGGAGAGTTGGGTGAAAGTAAGAGATGGTGGGAGATGAAGCTGGATGCAATTAGTAGTGGGATTGTGCTTTTTGAGAACCAACCCTGTTGCAATGGTTAGACACTGGAGAGAAAAATTCTAACAAGGGAACTCTCATGCTATTCTAAGCAAGAGATAACACTAGGAAAAAATGCTGGAGATATTTCTGAGATAGTAAAAACAAAGGTGCAGTCAAAAGAACAGACATTTCCTGTTTCTGCTTTCTGCACCTTCTCTCTGTCTCTTCCTCCTCCAGGCACCTTTCACTCAAACTTGCAAAAAATTCCCGTTGCTTAGTTGTACTCAAGTTGTCAAGGTTTCTTCCATAGAGGGTGGCAATTCACTGGAAAATCAAGGCAATTAGGCAAAGAACATGCTGGGAAAAGAAAATCTGAATAATTCAGATCAGTTTCATCACTCTTTAATTTAATTAGTCACTTAATTACTTCAGCTATTTACTTCTCTATAGACAGAGGCTGAGTGCCTGAAAGCAGGCCCTCCACCATTCCTGACCCAAATGTAACACGCGGCACTGAGACAAATGTGGCTTTGGGTCTTTCCATAAAAGGTCCGCTACCATTGAACTTGGGATGAGTCTGATTCCTTTTCCTTCCAAGAGTTGATAGCTAAGTTTACTCTAGATTCCTCTATTTATTGCATCACTGTTCTGCACGACCAGGGAGTCTTGGGGTATAATTGGGGCTTCATATCTTCAGAAAACCAGCTTACATCTCTGAGTGGTATCCCAAATCACCTCTTATTTCCTCAGTATTCCCATCCAAGTACTAACCAGGCCCAACCCTGCTTAGCTTTTGAGATGAGATAATATTGAGAGCTTTCAGGGTGTTATGACTGTAGGCTTATTTCCTCATTGCTAAGGCCAATCCAGATTCCTAAGCTTTACCTGGTCCCGCCCATAGCTTCATTTCCTACTATGCCTCCATCCTATTTCCCAGTCATTCAGAATAACTCTCAGTTCCCCAAGCATACACTGTCTGCTATGTCAAGGCATTTACACATGTTATTCCTCAATGCCTGGAAAGCACTTTCCTGCCCTTCCTAACTTGCTGAATCCTCCTTGCCTTGTAAGTTTAGCTCACCCATTACTTCCTTGACTTCCTACCTCAGTTAGATGCCTGTTCCGAGTCACCTGGGTTTATCTCTGTCAGAACTCCTTTCATTCATTCCTTAAATTGATATTATTGAGTAATTAACCACACACCAGATACTATTCTGGGTTCTGCATACATCAGAGGTAACGAGACAAAGACTCTGCCAGGTAAATGTGTATGGGTAGGACAACCTATTAAAAAGTGAGGATGACTGCTGAAAGAAATCAGATACGACACAAACAAGTGGAAAAACATTCTGTGCTAATGGATAGGAAGAATCAATAGTGTTAAAATGGCCATACTACCCAAAGTGATTTCCACATTCAGTATTATTCCTATCAAACTACCAACAATATATTTCACAGAATTAGAAAAATCTATTCTAAAATTCATATGGAATCAAAAAAGAGCCTGAATGGCCAAAGCAATACATGCAGAAAGATCAAAGCCAAAGGCATCACACTACCCAACTTCAAGCTATAATATAAGGCTATGGTAACCAAAACAGCGTGGTACTAGTACAGAAACAAACACATAGACCAATGTAACAGGTTAGAGAAGTCAGAAATGAAGCTTCACACCCACAACCATCTCATTTTTTGACGAAGTCAACAAAACAAGCAATAGGGAAAGGACTCCCTATTCAATCAGTGGTGCTGGGATAACTACCTAATCATATGCAGAGGATTGAAACTGGACCCCTTCCTTTCACCCTATACAAAAATCAACTCAGAATGGATTAAAGACTTAGGTGTAAAGCCTAAGACTATAAAAACTCTAAAGAAAACCTAGGAAATATCATTCCAGACATAGGCCATAGCAAAGTTTCATGACCAAGACTCCAAAAGCAATTGCAACAAAAACAAAAATTGATGGCAATCCCATTTATACCCAAAGAAATAAAAATTGTTTTGCTGTAAAGACACATGCACATGTATATTCTTCACGGCACCATTCATGATAGCAAAGACATAGAATCAACCTAGATGCCCATCAACTGAATAAATAGAATGTGGTACATGTACACAACAGAATACTACACACCCATAAAACAAAATGAAATCATGTCCTTTGCAGCAATTTGGATACAGCTGGAGGCCATTATCATAAATCAATTAACACAGGAACAAAAAACTAAATACAGCATGCTGCCATTTGTAAATGGGAGCAAAACACTGGGTACATATGGACACTAAGAAGAGAACACTAGACACCAGCACTTGCTTGAGGGTGGAGAATGGGAAGAGAGTGAGGATAAAAAAACTACCTATTGGGTGCTATGCTTACTACCTGTATGACAAAATAATCTGTGCTACCAAATCCCTGCAACACAAAATCTATCCATGTAACAAACCTGCACATGTACTTCCTCAACCTAAAATAAAAGTTGGAAAAATATAAAGAATAGAATAACAATTACATAAAATGAAAAACAAATTTTTTGAGCAAAGACGATATAAAGTCAGACTGGAAAATATATTTGTGATATCTGTGACATAATATAATACTTTTATGCTTAACTTTTAAAATATGTCAACAACCTCACCAGCATCTGTTATTTTTTGACTTTTTAGTAACAGCCATTCTGTCTAGTGTGAAACAGTATCTAATTGTGATTTTGATTTGAATTTCTCAATAATAAAGAACCTAATTTTAAAATGTAAAGAAAACAAACAAACCAAAAAATGGTGATGAGATCCAAGATGGGGCAAAACAGTGAGCTGAACTTGAACTGCTGGCTTTCTTTTCTAATTTCCCTGTTGTGCTGTGAGTTCTCTGAGGTCAGGAAACTAGTCTAGTGTCTCTTACTAATCAGGTGTTTAATAAGTTTTGAAAGAATAGGTGGAAGTTGACTACTAATGGGGAAGACTCAGGTCATTTCGGGACTCAACATCTGGTCTCAGAATTCCAGCGAGGTCAGTAGTTGTTTGACTCCTAGTTATCATCGGATTGCAGTCGCTGAGGCTTGAAAGGGACCTTAAAAAGAATGTGACTATATATCCTGGTTTACCTGGCACAATCCCAGTTGACATCTGTTGTTCTGGCATCCTGTCAGGTTTAGTATTTATTCCAGATTTGTTTTCTTTCAATGACATATTATAATTTTATTAAAGTAGGTTAAGGTGGGTTTGGTAGACCTCTACTTTTTTTTTTTTTTTTTTTTTTTGTGGCAGAGTCTTGCTCTGTCACCCGGGCTGGAGTGCAGTGGCACGATCTCAGCTCACTGCAACCTCTGCCTCCTGGGTTCAAGCGATTCTCCTGCCTCAGCCTTTGGAGCAGCTAGGACTACAGGAGTGAGCCCCACGCCCAGCTAATTTTTGTATTTTTAGTAGAATGGGGTTTCACCATATTGGCTAGGCTGGTCTCCAATTTCTGACCTCATGATCCCCCCGCCTCGGCCTCCCAAAGTGCTGAGATTACAGGTGTGAGCCACCACCCCAAGCCTTCCCACATTCTACCACAGTTAGTGTCACTTAGTAGTACGTGAGAAGCTTGATTAGTAAACAGAGTTCTCACTTTAACATATGACAAATTGGAAGGATACTAGCAATAATCTCTTTCTCTTTTCCTAACCCTTCTTGGTGCAATGTAACCAAAATCACCTTTCCCAGGACAGCATTCAAGCTACTTATTGATAAATCACAGAACTCTTGGACATGAGTGGCTCATGTGGCCAAGGTCACCTTTGGTCTGGTGGTGGGGGAAGAAGTTTTCATTGCCACTGGCACTGCTAGTCACTTTGTGTACCAGCTAGTTATGCCATAGACTATACCATGACTTAAGAGATGCTCAAAGCTACTAGACAATGAAAGAGAGTCATTTACAGTAAGTGGAAACATGGAAAATCATTGGTTAGGTGTCCCTGCAATAACTGCACAAAATATAACCTAATAGCTTTGTCAGAGAGTACAGGGAGAACAGTCTGAAGTTTCTTTGTTATAGTGATTTTGTCATTTATTTGTGTGGTATAAGTCTCCAACTATGTTATTGTTCCGCAAGACTTTTTTTTTTTTTTTTTTTTTTGCAGTAAACCTTTTCAGAAGCAGAAAGTTAAAGATGGGAGTGTAAGTTTAATGAAATATGAAGAAGTAAATTTGTATGTCAAGAAAGATGGTGACGAATGTGGAAATTGCAAAAAAAAAAGTCTGTAAACAGTTACTGTCCACTGTGGGGAATGGCAACCAAAGAAAACCAGAAAACTCCAATCTGCTTAAGAAACATCAGCATCTCCCTCAAAAGTCTGTTGTTATTTTAAGAAGACTGTGGCCTTATGATTTAATAAGTTAAGTTTTGCAGAGTACCATTATATAGCACTCTATGAAGCATGAACTTTAACTTAGATTAAATGATATATTTTCTAACTGAATGTCACTCATGTTTGTTTCTGAATCTTCTTGTGCAAAAAGATTCAATCATTTTTTGCAATCTATATGTGCCAAAAATAAACCATAGCATATTAGATATGATTAGATGTAATCATATCTTTATAATGTGGCTATCTCTCTGGAGTGAAAAAGTGTCAACTCTGCCATTTTCTTCTTGTTTCCTTATGCTTGCATTATGGGAACTATCTTCAAACCCAAGTTTCCTTGAAGGAGTCATTTTTTTTTTTAAGGCCACTTGTCCACCTTAGGAGAATTGATTGAGATCAATGCGGATATTATAATTTGTGTATGCAACTAAACCAAGTCCAAGTAAACTACAGTCAGTTGACAGTATAGTGAGGGTATACATCACTCCACTCAGGTGTGTGTGGGGGATTAGCATTCTTTCCTTAGAGCTTCTTGCATATTAAGTGTGACTACCAGACATTCGGATTGAGCAAGGATACTGATACAAACAGTATTTTAACTATGAGTGGATATTTTAAAGATAAATAATAAATATAATAACTTTACCATAAATAATAAATATAACGATACATTTTAATACTTTTTAGTAATGTTTCACTTTGAAGACCTCTACCATAGACAATTCTTATCTTCCTGGTTTTGAGACCCAATTTCACCACAAGTAAGAGCATAACCTTAGGTAAATTGATTAACTCCTTTGTCACTATGTCCTTTACCAGTAAAGTGGGTATAATAATAGGCATCTAACTTATAAAACTTTTATGAGGATTTAATGAGTTAATATATGTAAAGCAGTTAGAATTGTCCTTAGAACCTAGTAATCAGTCAGGTTTTCATTTGTTGTTCTCATCACTATTGTTATTATTATAGTGATTATTATTATTTTGCATATATTTACTGAAATATTTGTGCCAAGTCCTGTGAATAACTAGATAATGATTAAGATAGTATAAATAACAGAAGGGTTCACCAAGAAATGATGACAATATCCTCTGGTTCTTGGGGAGGACCAGCCATATTTTCACGCTTCATGGTCTGTGTATGCCTGAACCAAACAGGATAGGTGGAAAAGCCCTGGGCCCTGAGAGGGCTACAGAGCTAGGTACTGTCTCGGGCTTAGCCATCAACTAACCTAAACTTGCTCATACAACACAATGGGGATAATAGTGCCTACTTTGCAAGATGATTAAGAGGGAATTGCATCGGATCTTGGGTGTAAAGAGGCTAAAACTGCCTAGGAAATTTAGGTGCAAAGACATTTAAAACAAGTCTGAACCCATGAAGCTTATTTGTTTTCTACCCTAGACAAAACGAGTTTGGTCATTCCTAACACGGCCAGGTTCTTTGGCAGGAGTAGCTGAGAGAGCAGTAAGGCTAGAGGTATAGCTCTTGACGGACTCATGGTGGAGGCTATTCAAGGCATATTTCTCAAGTCGTCATAGCACCATGGGTTAAAGGAAGAAAAATATTGATGTTTTATTGAATTACTTCTATAGGTCAGATCATGTATCACTGCTGTGACCTAAACAATGAGCCAGTGCAGGAGGAATGCACAGCTGAGACTGATGAGATAAACCTTCCACAGCCCTGACTCCTCCAAGACCCAGTAAATTGCTTCCTTTATTTAATTACAAATTAATTGAAAACACTCCCATGCTGATAAAACAATACTAGTCCCTGATTTGTTGATAATAGCTTAATCCTCCTGTAATAGTCCCATAGACACCATCACATGATTATGTCATCAATTTTACACTTGCAGGGGCTGGATAAACATGGCTGCCTGAGGTTCAGGAAAAGGATAAACACACAGAGAGGTGTGCTTTAGAAAGGATAATTTAAAGGTAAGTTTGGCATCAGATTGTGCTGGATTGATTCCCAGTTCTGCCAGTCACTAGCTAGGAGGCATTTTGGAGCCCTTGGAGCACTTGAAGATTAATAAATACGTGAAACAGACTAGCACTGTGCTTGTCACATAGTGTGGAATTCATTAATGATAGCTGCATTATTTTTTCTCTCCTCTTGTATGCAGTTAGGGGTACTCATGCTTTGCTTTCAGTTAAGAAGATAACCTTAGTTCCAGGGGTGTCAGTAATTATACTGATACACTTTCCAGCATCCAGAGCCCCTTCTTCATCTGGTTGTCTGTACCCACCAGGACAATTTCCAACCCATGGTTGCTCCTTTTTTCCTACTACAAAGCTTGCTCATGCTTGATCCCAAGACTTTCTAAAGTAGGAAAGGATCCCATTGAGTGAGGTAGACACTGACATTACTGTATCCCCAACACTGCTCATGCCTGGTTAAGGCAACTAAGGAAATATTTTTGCAAGTAAGGACAGGAACACATAATAGCAAATGAAGTAGCATTTTAAAGCATAGGACTCACTTCAAAGGGGCAAGTAAGAAAGAATTAATGTTAGCACTCAAAGGATTTTGAAGTCTAAGCCCTTTACTAGGTCAGGGTACATAGTCCCCATTAAAATAAGAGTCTTTTCTCTCCATGATGATTGTCAGAATAACAAAATTTTACTTATAGGAAGGGTAATTTACTTTCATGCTCTTTTAGATAGAGCAGAAAGTGAGATGCTGTACCTTTATTTCTGTGATTGAAATTTTGAAAGTAGAGCAGAAGAAAACTACACACTGGATTTACCTATATTAATGGAGAGGATGGATGGTCTTCTCATAGTTTTCATCTTAAAGAAGAAAAAAGGGAAAAGTGTATGACATGTGCACCAAGCAGACAGGTACATTTCTATGAGTTATGTCTGAGAAACACTAAAGATTCATAGTCAGAGGGTTCTTAGCCCACTTTCTACTATCTTACCAGTCCTCACCCCAAAGCTCCAGAAGAAGGCCCAAGAGAGCAAGATAGGCATGGAATGCAATCTTTATTAAGTGTTTGTGCTGTTTTTGAAACGGTCTAGAAGAAACTGTCCTCTGTTCAATAGATATGGTGAGGGAGCAGTCAAGGGTGGGAAGATAATCAATATTTAAATAAATCCTTGGTCAAATTAAAAAACACATAATGGCAGAAGTCAAAGGATTTACAGAAAATATATATACATGGGCGCAGGGAGATAATTTGCCCCCTCCTTCTCTGCAGCCTCTGGCTTACACTTTTTCACTGTGCTTTTCTCGTGTCATCTCTGGGTTTGCTCTGGGCCATAAGGCTTTGAGGACTGGTGTGGGTCTTTATCATCTTCTTCATCTTTGAATCTGAATATCTGACACATAGCAGAAAATCAGTAAATATTTGCTCTATGCAAGAGCTAGAAAAGAGAAAAAATCATGGAAGAAGAAACTAGAGAACCAAAAAGTCATTCAATCATAAAAATATGTTAGCTTCAAATTTAATCAGGAAGTAAAAGATGACTTTGCATGTACTGTAAACAAAGATATAATGTTTTTGGATTTGAAAGTTGATAAGTCAGCATCACCTCACACAACTATTTAAGCTACATGTAGACATCACTAGACTCAAAGTCACAACAACTTGAAGCATAATGCAAACAACGGTTCACCGAGGTGAAGATAAAGTAAACTTCTCAAATTCAAAGCATGTTTAGACCAGGCCTATCTCTATCACCCTAAGTGACTAATTTGCTATTTATTGAGTCAGATCATCTAATTGGTAGAGCCAAGTTAAAATATTGATGGCAGAATTCGGCAATCCAGATGTCTTGCTAGATCTCATCTTGCTAAAATTAGAAAAAGCATCAGATAAATTTCTGATTTGCCTTGCTAATAATTTCAGATCCCTTATTGTATAGAAATCAATGAAGGGACTTAGCCTAAAGTATCATTCTGATCAACCAACAAGAATGAGTTTATATCAATTAGAATGGGTTCAACCACAAGCATCTTAATACCTGTGTAATGTTTAAGGAAACAGATTAGCTCACATAAATGAAAGATCAAAGATAGGACAGACTTTGGAGTCGGGTCATCTAACGACTTAATGTTGTCATCAATGGTTCTGTTCATTCTCTTCTGCTGTGCTATTAGCCATGTCAGTTTCATTTTAAGTCATGTTTCTCTCATGGCAATGGGATGGCTGCTGGTAGCAGTTGGGCTACTTTCCTTTTTATATCTAGCTGCAGAGGGAGAAAGGCCTCCTTGGGCTTTTTTTTTTTTTTTTTTTTTTTTTTTTTGACAGAGGCTCAATCTTGGCTCACTGCAACCTCCACCTCCCGGATTCAAGCGATTCTCCTGCCTCAGCCTCCCAAATAGTTGAAATTACAGGCATACGCTGCCACGGCTGGCTAATTTTTTGTATTTAGTAGAGATGGGATTTCACCATGTTGGTTAGGATGGTCTCGAACTCCCGACCTCAGGTGATCCACCCACCTCGGCCTCCCAAAGTGCTGGGATTACAGGCGTGCACCATTGTGCCTGGCCCTTGGCTTTCTTTTAGACAGAAGAAAAACATTTCCCCAAACCTCCAGCAAATCCCTTCTCACATCTCATTGGCTAGATTTAGGTAATTTATTAATTTCTGAATCAATCACTAACAAGGGGAATCGGATTTTTCTAAGACCAATTAGGCCCGCCCTTGAAGCTGAGGGTGGAGACTGCCTCCCCTGGGTCTTATGAGCAGCACGAGAGAGGGGAAGACCTCAACTTAGTGATATTCTGTTTGAAATAAAAAAAAGAGTGTGGGAGAATGAAAGCTGAGATGGCAAAGGAGAGGGTTCATAAAAGGCAGAGTTGTACCAAATATACATTTTGACAGAATGCCAAATGGCTAGGAGTTAAAATTAATATCTGACTAAAATCAAGGCCTAAGTCAAATGTGACTTTGGAATAAGAATAAACTAGACATTTTCAAAAAGTGTAATTTATTATTTAAAATATCATTCGTGCATACCCACAAGATGAAAGAAGAGTGATATTTGTTGGAAAGGTATGTGCAAAAGGATTGCCTATTATTCTCCAAGCAATTGAACTGAAGCAGGGGAAGTCTCCAAATCCTTAGAAAAGATGATAGAAAATTCAAAGCAACAAGATGAGGATGAATGATGTAATCGTTTCATGGGTGGAGCAGGACTGTTCTTGAATCATCAAATATCAATGTGTCAGAAACTCCCTGCTGACCAAATAGAAGGGCATCACGGAGCATTCTTTTAAGAAATACTGCATTATATATATTCTCCATGGTGCAGAAGGTGATATTGTCTGGCAAAATATGGACAAAAAGTGAGTTAGATGAGTTGGACTCAGAAAGTCATAGGTGACAATGTATTTTCTTTATATTTTCCTTTTATATATGCACAAGATGAATGTGATAACTATGCCTAAATTACTCTAAGATAGTTTTTTTTGAAGTATCAACATTCCAAATGATGAGAAAAAAATGTTGCTAGTTAAATTGAAAAGTTTGACATCATAATGTAGAAACCGTTTGTTTCTGGAGATGTTAGTTGTTAGATTACTCCCAAGGTAAATACCACTCATTTGTAACACCATAGAGATAACCACTATTAACTAAGATCAGTGGAGAAGCAAAATATTTTTTTTACAGGGTCAAGTTACAAAGGTTTTTTTATCTCTATAATAGTAACTAAAATAAAAATGTAACTTTTCTTTATCTTCTAAACTTGAAGATTTGGCCAATGATTGTAGCAGTCTTATTAAAGAAATCCCTCAATAAGAGGGAAAGCTTTGTGTAGTACTTCAATAAAATGGAAGCTTTGTGCACTACTTAGAGATTCTTTCTGGAAATTTTCAGAAGTAGGCTTAAATGATTATTTTAGTTATAATTTATTTCTAACACTTTTGCAATCACTTTCTGCTTTTCTCAATTGCTTGAGATTTTTTTCTTTTGATCTAGAAATGTAGCAATGAAGCTATATCACTGGGTTTCAAGATAACTGAATTACCTCTGCCTTTTCCTCTCTACCTGTTTTCTTTGCAGGCACATAATGTTAAAATCATCAATGCAATTGAGCAATAGGAGGTTCTTTACTGCAGGATTCATGAAAGAAACACTGAATGCTCAGGGCATTTCGGTTGATTACTTTGCAGCAGGTTTCAGTAAACTACTTTCTTTTAGCAATTATTGTTTTTGCTAAGTTCTACGATCTACTATTTCCACCTACAAATTATGAGGTTCAGGCTATTTGTTGTTGTCATTGCTGGAACCGTTTTTTAACTTGAACTAGCTATGATTTCATCTTCTCTAAACATTGTTTATATTACAAGATGCTTATAAACTCCATTGGCTGATGATAGTGGCTCTGTTTTTCTGGGTCAGCCTGTGATTCTGCTATATTATGCTATGCTATAATTTCTTTTGAACACCCTGTTGAAAGGTGTGAATAAATGTCTTATGCTTGTGATTCTTAATTTGCCTCATCTTGATAGTTCCATTGACAATAACAATTGTATGACATTTTTCCAATCTATCACTATTTCTTCAATTAGGTTTACTATGCTGTTAGCTGTGTGAGACCCAAAAATCTCCTGGCAGAAGAATAAAGCAATAACATAGCACAAACCATCTTTAATCCACCATTCTATCAGAAGTTAAAAAAGACTTGTGCTTCCTTTTGCAAACTGTCTAAAGCAGTGTGAACAGTTATTATGAAAGGCACTACTCCTTTACCATGTAACTGGATTTTTGTTTGGCTAATATGTCAGACTTTCTTGGACATTAAAGACATATTACATAACAAACATATATAGTATTATTCCTAAAATATTTAAAAATACTGTAGTATGTGTTGATTTACTTCATCATTAGTATATTAAATTCTAATCTTTCTCAAGATTGAAGGCACTTTCATTATGATGAGGAATGTTTTTTCTATCTTAAGCAAGCAGAGGTCTCATTCAAACAGAGGTTAAGAATCCAAGACAAGAATATGAGATATGGGGTTTTAAATATCTAGGATAATTCTGTTGGTGCCACAGATGATCAATAACACACTTTTGGATGTTTTACCATCTTGGGAGATTTGCAATTACTGAATGGAAATATATGAGGCCAAGTTGCAGTTATTTTTTAGGCAGACCAGTACATAGAACCTCTGTAGTAACACATCATGTAAGATGATGCTGCCAGAGGTGCTGATGGCCTGTTGGGCCTACTTTATGGTTCCTATGTCAACAAAGACTCTAAATGTGTATCCCTAGATGGGATAGATGTCACATCTTTTATCCCTATGTTTAATTTACCCTTCTCTCTAGTTCTTCTGCAAACATATTCAAAGTTTTTCACCCGATTGAGGTGGATAGAATTATAAAAACCACCATTCAGACTGTTTTCAATGAATTTATTTCTTTAATGCATATCTGAATTTTCACTTCTTATCTTCTCGATCAGCTCTAGTCACAATTCTAAATACACGTTGGTGCCTTTACCAGTTAGCTCTGGTGATAACTCTAGTACCATTCCATTGAATTATGAATTCTTCTAGTACTTTACCTGGTTCTCCAGCCACAACTTTAAAGATAAAAACCGTATAAATCAATAAAATATAAATTTCAGGCAAGAGAATCTTGCAAATAATAACATTATTCTTTTGCAAATGCAAAGTCTGTCTTCTAGGAGGGTCATACAGATTCTTATGGTAATTCATGTAAGATCAATACTCTTTTTAGCCCATCTATTTCCCTCAGTAAAAGAAGGATATTGATGCCGGGGAGCTCTAGTTAATTTACCAAAAGACAATTCTCTGAAAACCAATTTGCCAAATGGCTAATTCACAGAAATGCTAATTCACCAGCCTGACTTGTCTTTTCAAAATGATTTATGATGCTTATAGTACTTTGTAACAACTTTTGAAACAACGTCATCTTCTGTGAAGATTTTATGATCGATTTTCATTTTGTATTCATAGCAGCATGCTGAAGAATGTTCAATTTGTCTCTGGCAAGGTCCCTGCTGCTGTAGCTGAAGGGAGATAGTTACTAAGAAAGGGATCCCCTATGGGGAAAAGACTGGGAAGAGAGCCAGTACACAGCTCAGACTGGGCTGTCAATCCAGAGATGGGGTGGCTGAGGGAGAGACTGTAGGGCAGGGAAAGGAGGAGACAGAAGGACTATTGTTGAACATATCTTTGAATATATCTTTTTCTCCTATTTCAGCTTTATTGAAGTATAATTGACATATAAGATATACACATTTAAAATGTTCAATTTGAAATGTTTTAATCATGTATAAAGCCAGCAACCCATCACTACAATCAAGATCATGAGCATATTCAGCATTCCCCAGAGTTTCCTTGTACCCACATTACATAAACAGACAGTGCTAGACTCAACAATGCTTTGACTATTTTTCAACTTTACAATGGTGCAGAAGCGTTACTCACAGAAACTATACTTGAGTACCCATATTACTATTCTGTTTTTCACTTTCAGTGCAGTATTCAATAAATTACATGCAACGTTTAACATTTTATTATAAAATAGGCTTTGTGTTATAAGCTTTTGCCCAACTGTAGGGTAATATAAATGTTTTGAGCACATTTAAGGTAGGCTAGGCTAAGATATGATGTTCAGGTTAGGTATATTAAATGCAGTTTTGACTTACAATATATTTTCAGCTTAACAATGGGTTTACTGGGATACAACACACCTGAAAGATGGCATAGTGCAATGACAAAGGGATGGGCTTTGGAGCCAGGTTGATGAGAGAGTGCTTGTACCAGCTGGGGCACCACCAGTAGTGCAGGCTCTTTCCCTATTTTGGTCTCACTTGCCTTCTGTGTCACCTTAGGCAAGTTTCTTAACTTCTGATGTTCAGTTTCTCTATTTTAAAATGAGAACTGTAATAGCTAATCACAAAGTTATTGTGAATACTAATGGAGATGACAAAGGGTAACTATTACATTAAACAAACTTGCCTTGTGAGATACAAAATCACAAAATAGCCTTTTTCCCTTTGTTTCCTCCTGTTCATTTAATTTTAGTCAATGAGGCTTTTCCCTTGCATCTTCATGAAAACTTGAGCAAATCCCATTTATTAGTTTACTCTTGCTGCTTTAAAAACTTACCACACATATAGTGGCTTAAAACAACACATATGTATTATCTTACAGTTCTGGAGGTCAGAAGTCCTAAAATAGGTCTGCAGGGGTGTGTTCCTTTTGGAGGTTCTGGGAGAAAATCTGTTTTCTTGCCCTTTTCTAGAGTCTAGAGGCTGCATAAATTCCTTGGCTTGTGGTCCCATCCTCCATCTTCAAATCCAGCAGCATAGCATCTTTCCACCTCTTGCTGTCCCTCTTCTTCTGCAATCACATTGCCTTTTGTGTCTGTGACCCTCCTACATAACTTTCATAAGGACCCCAGCAATTATACTGGGCCATCCTTGTTAATCCAGGATAATTTCTCCAAGTCAAAATTCTTCGCTACATTGTATCTACAAAGTCTCTTTTGCCATTCAAGTAACATATTCACAGGTTCCAAGGATTAAGATGTGGACATCTTTGGCAGGCCATTATTCAGCCTTCCAGATCTCATTACTTCTCTCATCACTCTTAGGTAGTACATATGCTACATCCTTTAGAACCACAAATACAGTTTCAATTCAGGAATTAAAATCGTAGAACTTTATTTAAACTTGATGCTTCTACCCTCCTGCCTCTAGGTCCTCTTTGATCAGGAAGTATGCAGTCAGTTCCAGAAGGCAGGTACAATTGGCTGCTTTTCTCTTTCCTCATGTGGCTAGACTTCTTCTTCTCCAACTAGTGCTTCTGGTTTCCCCAGGGTTAGAGCAGAGGGAAGAAGGCAGAGGTGAGAGGATTAGGAATGATGATGTGGCTCCAAGTTGGCAGTCTGGGGACCTGATTCTTCCTTAGCTGGATGCTTTTGGAAATTCTTTGATGACCCCACCCTCGGCTATCACTAGGGTTCTCTCACCTAAAGTTTGTCTGGCATGTATTACTATTTGCCTTCTTGCATAATATCCAGGTATCCAGTAATCTACCTCCAGCTTCCCTCCTGCTGAGTTCTAATGTTCCCTCCAAGCAGTCCTCTCCAATCATCTGGTTCACAGAAAATGCACAATTCTTTCCTTTTGACTCTAGGAGTGTAGTCGATTCTCATGCCAGAGCCCTCTATTCAGTTTCAGCCAGCTTTTTTTTTTTTATTTATATTCCTCAGATGTGGCTCAAACACCAAACCATTTTATCTATCCCCCTAAGTTCCAAGGACTTCTGTTAAGATCTCACATTGGTCTCTTAAAAACCCCTCTCTTCAGATTTGGGCTTAGGAAGTGGTACCTTCACCTATCTCTCCTGTGGAGGAGTGGGATGGGAGACACATAGCACAGCTCTCTCCAAATAAATTTTCTTCAAATATATACCTCTTTACTTTTTATGTCCCTCATGCAAGTGCGTGAGTTCTGTATGAGATTTTGATCATTTCCTTTGAAAGTTCTGCAAATTTATGGAATCAGTTTTTTCTTGACATTTCTGATGGTTAACTTTTTGTGTCAACTTGACAGGATGCCCAGATTCAACATTATTTCTGGATGTGTCTATAAGGATGTTTCTGGATGAGATCAGCATTTCAACTGGTGGACTAAGCAAAGCAGATGGCCCTTCTTAATATGCTGGGCATCATTTAATTATTTGAGGGCCCGAATAAAACAAAAAATCAGAGGAAAGGAGAATTTGTTCTTTTTCCAACTGCTGAGCTAGGACATCAGTATTCCCCTGCCCTTGACTGAGACTTACACTATTGGGCCTCTGGTTCTCCGAGCTGCACCACTGGCTTTCCTGGGTCTGTAGCTTGCAGACAGCACATTGTGGGATTTCTTAGCCTCCGTAATTGCAAGAGTCAATTCCTTACACTACATTGTGTGTGTGTGTGTGTGGGTGTGTGTGTGTGTATCATATGGGTTCTGTTTCTCTGGAGAATCCTGACAAATATAGTCTTTCAGCATCAAATTCCATTTTAGCATTCTGTTACATTTGTCAAACAGCCACCACACTGGTACAAGGAAAATACTTAATAAATGTTCATTTCATTTTTTGATGAAATCTGGTACAAAAACAGAATTAAAGATAAATAACTTAGTCAAATGTTTTGAGATTTTTCCTGATGGAAAGCCTGAAGAAGGTATAAAGCACTATTCTTAGAAAAATTTTTCATCTTACTTTTTAAACTTTGGGCAGCTGGCAGTCATCTTACACACAGTACTGACACATCCTGATGTGCTGTTCTCTGGGACCAATCTTCATGACAGGAAAACACAATATGACATTATCCATAGCTGTAAAATTCCACTTTTGTCCAGGCAATTTGCACATCAAACGGACCATTTTGGCTCCTCTGTGCCTTTTAATATTTTAGAAGCACAATAGATAAACTGAATTTGGGAGTTGTATCATTGATGTCACTATCCTGGATACTTAACCTGTCACTGCAGTTATGATGTGCCTGATTTAATTGACCCCAGAAGTGTAAATTACATTACTTCACAGGCATTCTGTGATGAACTATCACAAAGCCATGGGTGCTTGAATGGTTGATCTAAGTTTACTGGTGAGATGGCTGACACATGGTTTAAGGTCTGGTTATTTCACTCACCTGATGCCGGAATGAGATGGATTAACCAGGGCTCTGTTAGATCCTTCTGGAATGTTAACACTTTAGTTTTCTTGGCATCCAAGAACAATTGGACCCTATGGACCTCTGTTTCTATCAAAGCTGCCAACACTTACCTCCAAGCTATTCTTCCCTCCATAACCAAATAGGAAGAATAAAAGACAAGACTGAATAATCAACCAACTAAGCTTCCCCTACATGGGGATTATTTCCCTACATGTGTTGATGAAATTTCCTCTACAGAAAGCCAGTAGTTGTTTACCAAGATTTTAGCAAAACTTTAGCCTTGGAATCATAATTTACATGTGCATATGATTTGGAAAACTTACCAGTGGAGAGACTGCTGCTTGGTTCTGTGCAAAACCCGTGAGATAGAGGAATAAGCAGCAAAAGCTGAAAAGAGTTGGGAGGAGGGACTTATAGGTGAAAGAGTTGGAGACTGAGGGGAGAAGTGTGGCAGGAGACACTAGCAAAATCTTTGTATTTAGTAGAGATGGGGTTTCACCATGTTGGTTAGGATGGTCTCAAACTCCCGACCTCAGGTTACTCAGGTAACAGCCACTCATCTGCCAAACCCTTGCAAACATGGCTATTGTTTGTGTATTTGGGTTGTTGAGGCAGAAACAAGGCCCAGTCCCTTTTACAGAGCCACTAGTGGGCAAACTTTTCTCACCCCATTCCCTCCCCGTCTTCCCCACCTCCAAAACTGTGAGACTGCCTGTACTCATAAATGCCGCCCAGGAGCAGACTTTTCTTTTCCACATTTGCCCCCCAAAGAACCTTGGAAATGCCCTGCGTGCCCTTACTCTCACAGGCTTTGGGAATGCAGCAGTGAACAAAACAGACGAAGAAGCCTTTTTCTTGTAGAGATTACCATTCAGACACAGAGACAAAATAAGTTAGCTTCTATAGTGTGTTTGAAAGTGCTATAGAAAGTGTTCTATAAGTGCTATAGAGAAAAATGAAATAGAAAAGAGGAACAGGGTGGAGGGATGGGAGGTGAGAGTGTTTAGGGAAGGCCACATTGAAAGGGCGACATATTTGAGCAGACTTCAAGGAGGCAAGGAAAAGAGGTATGAGGATATGTTCAGGAGGAATGTTCCAAGCTCCTTAATATTATTTAGTGACCCATCTATCTTCTTACATAATTTAGCAATTGACTTCATTTTCTTCTCCATTCTATCTTCAATGAACACTCCTATAAATTAACATCCATGCTAAAGATTATTTTCTTACATTAAGTGCTTAGATGTGGAATAACAAAATTAAGGAGGATATACATCTTCAGGGCTTTTGAAATATTTTTCCTGGCTAGGCACAGAAGCTTATTCCTGTAATCCCAACACAACACTTTGGGAGGCCAAGGCAGGCAGATTACTTGAGGTCAGGAGTTTGAGACAAGCCTGGCCAATATGATGAAACCCTATCTCTACTAAAAATACAAAAATCAGCCAGGTGTGGTGGTACCTGTAATCCTAGCTACTCAGGAGGCTGAGGCAGGAGAATCACATGAGCCCCAGAGGTGAAGCTGCAGTGAGCCGAGATCACGCCACTGCACTCCAGCCTGGGTGACAGAGCGAGAACCCGTCTCAAAAAAAAAAAAAAAAAAAAAAAAAAAAAATATATATATATATATATATATTTATGTATATAATATATCTTCTAATTTGTTTCCTAATTATATCCAAGATGGTTGATACCATTCCCTTTAGCAGGGTATATGAGTGCCTTGTTTCTCATGTTTTATTGGTACTGGCAAATTCTTCTGGCTCTTGACTTTAGGAGCTCCCACATGTGCTTACATATGTGTTCTGCTCCTTTTGTTGTGACAGCTCAGGAACTAATATTAGCCATTGCTTTCCATACTCATTCCTTTGTTTTTGATTAATGTACGAAGCTTTGGCATCCTGTTCATATTTTATTTTTGTTTTGGATCACCAGTCCACCCTGGTCCCATTTAATCACTCTTATCTCAACCCTGCACACTTATCATGACTAGTTTGCACCTCATGGCCAAGACAAAGTCGAATTAAGATTCTAGAGAGATTATCATACATAATGAGACCCTGGAGAACAAGGCAAGAGAGACACACTTCCCAGGACTGGTTCATATCCGGTATTAGCTGCAGAGATGGATGAATGGTTAGAAAGGATTCAGAGTTTCTTAAATTTCTCTAAGGTCAAAATTGGCCCCACAGCTTAGAGAGGGCTTGAATCTGTTAGAGATGCAAAGAAGGAGCAATTTGCTCTATCTGTAGAGATAAGGGGCAAGCATTTGGAAACTCCAGATTCCTTAGGTTTCTTTTCTTACCCTCTCCTCCTCCTCTTCTCTCTCTAAAATCTCATCACCAGTGACCTTTTCTACTCCTAACATTTCTAAAAGCAATGTGTAAAAATGACCCTTAAATCGTTATCTGTGGCCCTGACCTGTTTCCAAACCCCAGCCTGATTTAATTGCTCGATGAATATTTTCATCAGGAAATACACACACATACACACGCACACACACACACACGAGAGTGAGAGATCTCAAAACTTTCAATTTCAGCATGCATAAAAGTGACATTTTTGCTTTGTTCCCTTTGCTTTTCTCCACAGTGAAAAAAATGGAAAAGCATTCAGAGATAAGCCAGCATATTTCCTTCCCTAAGGAGCTCGCAGGTTGGTGGGGACAAGAGACCAGTACATAAAGACTCTAGCACAGAGTGGCAAATGTTCTGATAGAGCAGGGTCACGGGACCTTATTGAAGGAGGTGCTTGTGATGAACTCCATGTGGAAAAGTTAGGGAAATCTTCACAGAGAGGCTGACATGAAGTTAGGCCATTTCCCCCAAGGGATTTAAGAATTTATTGTCCACTAGAAGATTGAATAACCAGCCATATCTAATATAAGGGATTAATCTTCAGGGAAAAGCAGAAGTTGGAAAAGTAAATCATGTTGTGTGCTTTCCAGGAATGGCACAAAGTTGAAGTGAAAGCCACAAGTCAGGGGATAGCCGATCCTTTTCTCTAACAATAAAACCATCAACAACGACAGCAATCGCAATAATCACGATGACTGACGCCTATATACCACTTACTGTACTATGGGCTAGGAGCTGTTTTAAGTGCCTTTGTAGGTAAACTCTCATAGGTAAAATAGGTGGGTGATGGGGTGGGGCCCAGAGAAGGGTCCCTGCATTCAAGTAGGGGCTTGTCTAGTTTGAACCTCCCATGGGTGCTGAAAGGAGGAAGCACCCAAACTTTTTTTCTGCTTGCCCAGATAACAGACACCAGGGGAAAGGTAAGGGTGACGATTAAAAGATGTCAGTAGTCAAATAAAAAAATGGAGTTATACTCTTTGTAATAATTAATCCCTAATGTTTGACTGATGATTGAAATATGACTTTTTTTATTTAATTGAATTTGAACTTGTTTAAGTAAGCTATTATGTAACTCTATGAGGCCTGCAACCTGAGGCCATCAAGGGAGGTAAAAGCTCCATTGAATGCCTCGTTCAACAGCATTTAGGATTTTATATTCTGAGAAGTAAAATGAATGCCTTTGTCACTATCAATTATGTCTGGAACTCTGAGGAGGATAAGGGATGTCTCAATGTGACTTTGTATTGTGGTCACCAATTGCCACTCTAAGGGAATATGGCATGAGGCTCTTTCTTGAGAATACCTAGCAGTTTTCCTAAGAACTATTCTTTTATTAAATACAGTTTGGGTAAGATAACTATAACAAGTGTTTAAGGCAATCTTAAAAATGTTCTTTGCACCATATCTGGCACATAGTAGGTGTGTTAGGATGTTCTTGTGTTACTATAAAGAAACACCTGAGACTGGGTAATTTATAAAGAAAAAAGGCTTAATTGGTTCACGGTTCTGCAGGCTTTCTAGGAAGCATGGTGCTTGCACCTGCTCAGCTTCTGAGGCGGCCTCAGAAGCTTACAATCATGGTGGAAGGCAAAGAGGGAGCAGGCATCTCACACAGCAGAAGCAGGGGCAATAGAGAGTGGGAGAGGAGGTACCATATACTTTTAAACAATTAGATCTCTCGAGAACTCACTCACTATCACCAAGGGGATGGCACTAAACCATTCATGAGGGATCTGCACCATGATCCAAACACCTCCTATCAGGCCTCACCTCCAACACTGGGGATTATGTCTCATTTTGAGACTTGAAGGGACAACATCCAACCTATATCAATAGACATGTCATAATTATGTAGTGGGAAAACACTGAGATTCAGTGATGCTATAATTATACAGAAAACATTGCCAGTAAATTAGTTACTAAGTACATGTAACTAATCTGAACAAATTGGCAAATGTGACCTTGAGGCTTCTTTCTGACCAAGGTCCCTCCCTCCCACCCAAAGAATTATACCAGGGCCAAGAATGGGCATGGACCTCTGCTCTTACAGTCTGGATTTCTTTCCCTGTTCATGTAAGTGGTGGAGACAAAGTTTCACACTGAAATCAGTGAAGTGAAGGAGAATCATTTTTATTTTATTTTCTGTATCCTTCTTAAGTGTCACTCAGTTGTAGGATTTTTCCAGAGAAGAACTATGTCTTACACCATGCCATGCCCAGTTCCTATCACTTTACCCTACACTCAGAAGGTTCCCGGTAGTGTTAGAAGATCATCACCATTGGAGCCCGCTCTTGTAAGGTGAGCCTGTTAATCACGCTCTCCAGCAGATGAACCCGGACTCTTGCCCTTGAGCCTGTGGCCTGGGGCCAGGAAGGTTCTACTGTGTTGCTGTCAAGTTTTCCACTGTGTCCTCAGTTCAGCCCCAAATGGTTGGTATTGCTGTCCTCACACTATTTTTAGTCATAGATCAGTTATCCCTGACACGCAGTGATGGGGATTAACAAAATGCACCCATATGCATCTCTGAAGGCTGAGCATGTGTGTCCCCAGCCCAAAGTAGTCTTGGGCAGTTCTAGGTAGGATTAGCAGACTTGATTTTTTTATTGTCTCCCTGTGCCCCTGGCAGGAGAGTTCTGGGCTAGAATCACTCCAAATTTGTTTTAAGGAATTTGGCACAAGCCTCTTCTAAACCACATGCCAGAACTTGTGTTTTACCCCATCAAGTCCCTTGTGGCCCTTGGCAGGGGCACAGCTGGGAAAGGCTTTCCTTCTCTTAATGGAAAAGAGATCATTGAACTCCATGATGCTTTTAAGAGAACACAGTAACAGTTCAGGCCTTAGGGATGTCCCCACCAATCTCTCATGTGGTGAAGGTTCCACATGCCCGAGGAAGGGAATTTCGTAACACCCAATGCCAGCTGGGAAGGCTGTACATGACAGGGTGAACACCATCGTAATCACATCATGTTCTGAAACCTCAGCCCTGATTACTCTGATCTTTATCCTCTGTTGACCTGAGATGAATGCAAGGAATGATCTTTAAATGACTCCGTTGTTTTTAAACTCTAGTACAGTGCTTGACTTGAACTTCCCTGGTGAGAGCAAATCACACCAACTGACTCACACTAACTTGACTTATTTAATTATTTTAATTACTTGAGTCCTTTTACTTCATGAAATGACCCTCAGTTCTTATAACAGGGCAGTGAAATCAGGGCACTCAATACTTTCCATTATCTTCCTTAAGAAATCCTCTCCCATTTGGTGCTTACACATCTGCATGTATTTCATGACCCTGCAGAAACTTTGTTAAATATATTAGCAAGAAAAGGAGGAGGAGTGGCAACCTAGATATTCAACAGGAGAGAAACGTTGAGTAGATTTTCATCCTTCGTGTGATGAGATATTATGCTGTCCTAAAAATAACTCGTACCAAAAATTTTAAAAGATGCAAGATGGTCACTAACATGTTAAATGAAAAAAGCAGGATGGAAATTTGTACATATACTCTGATTTCAATTCTGTCAATATTTATATAGGTAAAACATGCAGTAGGATAGATAAAAATTAGCTGGGCCTGAGTTACTCCTGGAGGCCATAAGAAACTGAGAGAGAAGATCTCAGACATAGAATGATCCTATCTGAGGACTCTAGGGATCTCAGCTGAGGGGAGAAAAAGGGCAGAGACTGTCTGTCTTTGTGGGTTAGGACTTCTGCAGGCCAACAACTCACAGGGTTGAGGGTTTGAAGGAGAAAGTGTTGCTACATCCTCAGCTAGGAAACCACCAGTTTTATAAACACAAATGGACAAAATGGAGTATACTAAAGTATTTGGTTGGAGCTGCGAACCCCTTGGGAATGTCTGAATTACTACTTACAAAGAAGTAGCCAGGGCCAGTTTGCCTTCTGAAGTGTCACTGTGCAGAGGCTTCCGCCAACACTCGCAGCCAGCTATGCCCAGGACTGGAGAAGGCCCCTGAGTTCTGGACAGTCTGCAAGTTCCACAAATCAGGGCTAAGTCATGTAATCAGATGTCTCCATGGTGTTTGCACGTTACCATCTCAGGAATCCAGAGCTTTCACTTACCTCATGTCCCAGCCTGGGATTTCCCTGTAGGCTGTAATGGGTTTGTTTTGCCAGGGTACTCAGTGTTCCCTCTGCTCCTTTCCTGTGAGTGTCAGACATCATCATCATCATCATTGCCTTTTATTGAGTGCCTACTGTGTGTGAGGTGCTTTACAGATATTATTTTTAATCTTCTTAACAATCCTATCAGATAGGCAAGATTATCCTAATTTTATAGATGATGGGATTGAGAAACAGTATGATCAAATTACTTGCTTAGGGGCATAAAATTAGTAAGTTTGGAACTAGACGTCTGTCTCTATTTTTCCTGTGATGTCTTTCAGCTTCTAATTTGCCACTCTGTGTGTGTGTGTTGTTTTTGTGCATATGAGAGAGACACATAGAGAGAGAGACAGATCTGTTATTAAAAGATCTTTTTTGAACAGCGATTTATTTTTGAATTTGGGTGTTGCTTATTTCTCAAATGCTTTTTTCCATCAACATCCAAAAAATCATATATCTTACCTCTTAATTGTCTTTGTCAAAAGTGAGTCCTAGCCATGAATGGAAAGTGGACTGAAAAATAATTATAATTTTCAAGAGTAAAATTTCAACTAGAAATCAGAATGAGACTTCTCAGTATGACAGAAAAACTCACATACAAGTTAGGAGCAACCTGAGATTAGTGCTAAAGGTACAATATGCAGACAAACAAACTGCAATAGTTCCTCACTTCAATCATTTTCCAGGGAAGTCCATGCTCAGACCCTTTGATTCTGGTGCTTTTCTGACATGTAGGGACCATCCTCTGGTGTCAGCATCACAGGCCCAGAATTGAAGAAGTTGATGCTTTGCTCTCATTGAGGCCTGATCACTATGTATCCAATAATGCTGCCTCCTTTCCCCACCTTCTTCCTTTCTTCAATAAATATACATCTAAAGCCAGGCCCCACACTAAGGAGCAGCAGCAAATAATGCCTATGAATGACAAGCAGGGTCCTGGCTATCACTGAGTTTACAGCATGGCGGGGAAAACAAACAAGGAATTCAGACGTAGTGTGATAAATGCACTGATGTGGGGAAAGCGGAGTGTACTCAGGTGGGCAGGTATGAAGGGTCAGCAAAGGCTTCCTCGACCAAAATCCATCTGTGCTGTGACCTGAAGGATGAGTTAGCATCAGCCAGGTCGGGGTGGAACATGTGAAAAGCAAGAGGAATATTCTGTGAAAGGCCAGAGAGATAGGCAAGCTTTGCATAGCTTAGCCGTCTGTCTCATTCCCTCTGTCCTCCTCGTACGTGAGTGTGTCAGAGTGAGTTTCGGGATTGCTTTTAAATTTTAAATTAAAGACTATCAGAATCCAGAGACTTTCCACATTCCTATGGTCTCTTAGAATTTCACAAAAACATTCAGACAAAGGGTAATTCCACAGAGAAATCATACACCTCAGTTTGAAATTGCCACTTGGGAGGAATGGAACACCCGGTCTTTGGAAAGGGGCTTAGGGTCCATCGAGGGAGATACTGTGTGCCAAAGCTTTCTTCTGGAACTCATTGGGGTCCCCTTTTTCTGCAATCCAAGCTAAGCACTCACAGCATGTTGGGCTGAGTCTAATTCAGGGCTGTATTAGTCAGAGTTCCCTAGAGGAACAGAACTGAAAGGATATATATATATATATTCTTTATACATATAAACACATATTCTTTATATATATATTCATTATATATATATATGTGAGTTTAATAAGTATTAACTTACATGATCACAAGGTCCCACAATAGGCTGTCTGCAAGCTTGAGGAGCAAGGAGAGCCAGTCTGAGTCTCAAAACTGAGGAACTTGGAGTCTGCTGTTTGAGGGCAGGAAGCATCCAGCATGGGAGCAAGATGTAGGCTGGGAGGTTAGGTCAGTCTGGGCTTTTCACGGTTTTCTGCATGCTTTATATTCGCTGGCAGCTGATTAGATTGTGCCCACCAGATTAAGGGTGGGTCTGTCTTCCCCAGTCCACTGACTCAAATGTTAATCTCCTTTGGCAACACCCTCACAGACACACCCAGGATCGATACTTTGTATCCTTCAATCCAATCAAGTTGGCACTCAGTATTAACTATCACAGTGACTATGACCTTTGTCACAGAAGATGACTAGAAAAATAGCCACGAGTTGACCTTGATACTAAGAGCAGCACTGATTGAGACATGGAATCTGACTTAGCTCGTGAGGACTCATTTTAGCCACGAGTCATAAAGAAGTCTCAGTTCAAGATACATAGTCCTTGAAGACAGCACTCAAGGATTTAGGCACACTAAATGTCTGAGCCCCAGTCTAATTCCAGGGGCAGTGACAGGATGACGCTGCCCAACTTGAGGTTTTGTCAAGACTTCAAACACACAGTTTGTTGTTAAGGTTCTAATTATATAAAAAACTCCATATTAACATAAGGCTCAAGGTTAATTGGCAGGGCTTCAAAAACAACATTAACTATTGCCTAATTATAGCAGTAATTCTTTCCCTTTCTCTTTTTTTCTCATTCTCCTTTTTAAATAATAATTATCACATATATTGGGTGCTTAGTATTTGCAACACGTTAAAACAAGAGCTAAGACTACATTCTGTCATGTAATTCTCATAACTGCTCTATGGCATCGATATTATTTCATGGATTTTGGAGATGGGGAAACTCAGGTTTAGAGAAGGATAATTAACATGTTTATCACAAATGGACACAAAAATAGTCACACACATGGAAAGTGTTAGAACTGGAACTTAGACCCATTTTGTCGAAGAAACTCAAGTCTGTGGTGTTAATATCTGTGGTTCTGCAATTAAAATACACATTCTGATTGTGTTGCTTGTGTTGTTCCAGATGCCTTCTCCACTAGAAGATGGCGCCAGATTTCCTAGTTCTTTATTTGCTGATAGCACTAAGCAAAGTGTGTAGCATGTTATGGGACATCAATAAATACTTGGCTCAGTGGCACACAATCAACTAGGGAAGGCCTGGTCTAAATTTAGCCCAGCAATACAAATTGCAGGATTTTGCATCACTCTGCCTCTCATCTTATTAGGACAGGTCTTGTGGCTGTCCTAGGCCTGAGCACCCGTAACAGAGCTCTCCTTGTCATTGTGACAATAGAAAGTAAGGGAAGGGAAAGTCATAAATTAGGCCAATGGAGGGAGGCAGAGGAAAATAGATACAGACTGATGACAAGATTAATATGCAGTTGACGGGGAGTGCTTTCACACCAGAGCGCCAGCAAATAAACACAATTCAGAAAGCTCATCCCTGCCTTACCAGAGAAGGCAGATTCCTGAGCCAAAAAAAAAAAAAAAAAAAAAAAGTGAATGAGCAAGAGAAAGAAAAAGAGAGGCCTGTGTGTGCATGGGGCCTTGTTTGCCAGGAATTCCTCCAGCAGGATCAGATAGCTGGGGGATGACACAAGCAGCAGGCTCTGCAGAGTTATACATTTTCTAACCCAAAACAGGGCCAGGAGAAGCAGGCACAGGCACTGCAGGGAAGGTGGGCTCCGAGGATACTGAGTGAAGGCTAAGATCAGTGCCTTCCCCGGGCATAAGCATAGCCTCCCTGAGCCACCAGCAAAGGCAGGTGTCATTTTCTGAGAGGAGTCAGCAGACCTGCCTGGCCCTTTTGCCTGGACTTCTGATGGGCTCTCCCACTCCCTGCTGTAATGAATGAGACCTCAGCAGGCTTCAGTTGAATACTTCATAGACGGGAATTGATTCTTCTTTTTTTTTTTTATTTGTTTGAACCATACAAGATTGCCATTTTTGTAAGTAAGAAGTGTGGCCAAATATTATCAATTTCGTATGGTTTAAGATGATAGTAAGGGCAGAGATTGTTTTCAAACTCAGGAATTGATTCCAAAATTGGGACTCTCACTATGCTACACTGTTTCACCAGTGACTTCCCAGTACCCTGAGCATAAATTTAGACTTCGACCTGGGCCTACAAGAATTTTCATGGTCTGATCTTTGCTTACCTGGTACCTTCTCTCTCCACAGCAACACTGAATTTCTTCTGGCTATTCAATGATTACATTGGTTTACTGATCTTTGATGATACATTTTCCTCTTCCTGAAATACTACACCTGCTTCTCTTTTCCTGGATGTTATCATTCCGTCCTTCAGGGATTAGCCATCATAGCACTCATATTAGATTGGAAACTGCCCGACGTGAGAAAATGTTGGTCACCTGCCTTATTTCTTAGTGACTAGATGAATGCCTGGCACATAAAAAGACGGATGAATGAATGGATGAATGAATGGATGAATGAATGAATTACATGAGCCAATGCCACCTTCCCTCCCACAACACACACTCATTCTATGCCTACCTTGCCACTCCAAATTAAACAATTCTCTGTTATGACATAGATGTCCAGTTTCAGAATAATCTGTTGAACTTTGGCTAGAGCTGTGCTGCAGAGCTTGGTGATATACATTGAATGTAAAGCAAGAACACAATTTAAAAATTCAAGAATATTCTCACATACCCTGAAGAACTAGTTCAGCTCTTGGTTTTCAATAACGCAAGCTTCTTATTTTTGCCTTTTTTTTCTCTTGTTGGGGCCTGGTTTTTATTGGAAGAATTTTCCAGAAGTATCACTAATGTAAACAAATAAAGACTTTTGGAGGCAGTTATCAGAACAGTTACAGATTCAAATGTGGTTATAAATGTTGGAACTGTTATTGCTGGTGACTGGAGAAGCTCAAATTAGTTTATTAGCTTTACTTAGTTGGATTTATACCACATTTTTCCTGTGAAGAGAAAGTTATGGAAGAAAATGGCTTCTTAGCAGCTAATCATTTCTAAGGATCACATTTGCCACCTCCTTTTTCTACTGAAGCATGTTGACGTAGGTCTGTTCTGCACAGACAGATTTTGTAAACCACATGTGCTATATAAACATTCATTGGAACTGGGCAAAGGAGGTGTTAATAAGTTCTGTGACAGTAGAAGCCCTTGGTCAGATGCTGGGTATTATCTGTCACGGATGCTGAGATGGGCACTCTTGGACTAAAACACTTCTAAGAGATCTTCCAAAACTGGGATTTTCTGATTCTATAATAATAAATTCTGGACCCACCCATATTTGTTGTTGGCTTAGTGTATAATGTAGCATATACATTCTAAACAGTATTTAAGTATGATTCTATTTAAATGTAGAATTACACTTACGCTGCTTAGAATATGTGTATATATTCTACATTATATATACACATACACATTTAAATAGAATCATACTTATACACTGTTTATAAATTATTTTAATCACCACAATCTATTATAAATGTATTTCCATGCCAATCTATTTTTTTTCCAGAACTTTGTTTTTTAACGAGTTTACAGTGTTGTATTTCAATGTATTCTTTAACTAGTACCCTAATTTTTTCTTTTTTTTTTTTCAGACAGGGTCTCACTCTGTCACCCAGGCTGGAGTGCATTGGTGTGATCAAAGCTCACTGCAGCCTTGAACTCCTGGGCTCCAGCGATCCTCCTACCTCAGCCTCCCAGGTAGCTGGGACCACAGTCACATGCCACAACACCGGGCTAATTTTTGAATGTTTTGTAGAGATGGGGTTTCACCATGTTGCCCAGGCTGGTCTCAAACTCTTGAGATCAAACAATCCGACTGCCTTGGCTTCCCAAAGTGCTGGGATTACAGATGTGATACACCATGCCTGGCCAGTACCTTGATTTTTAACAGTGGAATTTTCCTGCTTGATTTTTAATATAAACAGCATCAATGTATGACTCTACCTAAACTTTTGTGAATATCCTCACTTTATTTAGATAAATTGCTGAGTCAAGGGGTATCACATTATTCAAGTTTTTTGATGACTATTGAGACATTGCCTTTTAGAAAGATTGTATGATTTATATCTTACCAGTAGTTATGTTATGACTTTGAGAGTCCTCTCTGGATCACAGCTTTCTGGTGGCATAAATTGCTACCCAAGAAATTCTGGGAGATTGGGGTTTCCTATGTTAAACCCTCTCTGGGACATCCCCTGCTCCCACAGTGGAAGAGAATTAAGGAAAGGCAGAAATATACTTATTAAATGATCCAAAGAATTGACTTTGGATCAATTCTTTGTTCGAGTTGAACCAAAGTCTAACTCCACAATCTATTAATTCAGAAACCCCAGGCAAGTTACTTAACCTCTTTAAACTGGTTTTCTCATCTGTAAAAATACTGAATCTACTTCAATGGGTTTATTTTTTGCTGTTGTCATTTGTCTGTGTGTGTGGTTTTGTGTGTGCGTGAAGATGATTTATAGGAAGGGCTTAACATGGCACAGAACATAGAGTAACTGCCTTTTAACCATTAGCCAATATTTTTACTATACTATTCTAGTTATTTATTTCTAGCAACAACTCTTTTTCTTAACTGTAAATGGAAGCAATAGCTGGAGCAAGAAGGGAGAAGGAGAAAAAGGTAACCAAGAACTTGGGCTGTTCCCAAAAAGAGTTTTTAGGGTGGGGAAATATGTCTTTCTTTTATTGGGTAGCCTCTGCCCTTTGAGCTCTACCTTTTCCTTTAGAATTTGCAGCAGTTGGGGAAGGCCCTCCACCTGCCAGCATTGCTTGGGTTTCACTGGTCTTGTGAGCGTTCCGCTTTTCACCTGCCCTTGTTCGTAAGGCAGCTCTGCTGACCTTGAGGGTCCAGGACATAGTGTTGATCCCAGGAAAGACAGTAATAGTTTTGTTGACAGATACTTTTCAACAGCTGTATGGTATCTGCCAGGCTGAAAGAAGAAGAGGTGGGAGGAGAGTGACTCAGGGTTAACCCATTCTTGGCCTCAACACTATTCCCTTTGTAAGAAACCCTTGTCTTGATGGCATTCTTTTGGCCTTTGAGAGCTGGCTCTCTCTCTCATTCTCTCTCTCTCTTTCTCTTTTTTTAAAGCAGACCCTTTTGCACATTTTCTTATAATGGCAAAGTAACATTTAAGGTTCAGAAATACAGTTTACACAATTTAAAAGCATTTCAAACCATTGTGTTTGGGAAAACATAGAGTAAGTGGTCACTTTGACAATGAGATGACTCTAATGCCCTGGGATTCTATAATCTTGCACCTTCAATGGCACATTAGACCCATGGAACATGACATATGGGCCCTCAATTGTGGAAGAGAGAACAGAATTTATTTTGTTAAATTTTATTTCAGATTTCCTAGTAGATACTATTCACATAAAGTTTTTATTTTTTTTCTATGTATTAATCAGAATATATGTGGTATCATAGCCAAGGCCTCTTTGAAAAAATATTAAAGTGATTTAAATGCATGACATTTTAGGTGCTAATCCAGTGGGACCTTTTATAATGCTGGTGTTGAAGGATAAGAGTAATAACTGCTTATAAACTGACTCTGGTCTCTGACTGTGCCTTTTGGCTTTGTTGTATTTTAAGGACAAACATATTAAGAATCCCTGAGTCAGTGTAATAAACAAGACAAATAATAATGGATTTGAGAGAAAAGTAGTTAATTAGTATATTTCACAGCAAAATTTTATTGGTGGAAGTATGACTATATTCATTTTGCATATATTCACCAAGAACTTCCTGAAATGCAAAACATAAGCATTCTAGAAAATATTAAGCATTAACCACGTGTTCAGTTCCCTGCCCTTGAGAGACTGCTATGCATAAATGGAGCCCAATTCATTTAAACTTAGCTCTAACATAAGGTGGATGTGATGATTCTCAAATAAATAAAGAGCAATGGGAGGTCCTAGGAGATTGGGATGGCAGAGAGGGAATATTATTATAGTGTAGGCTTTGTTGTTAGATTTGGGTTTGAGTCTATGCTCTGTCATTTAGTAGCAGGTTAAACTTACATACTGCATTTAATGTCTCTGGATTTTATTTCCCCTTATCTGAAAAATAGGCATACCTAATTCATGGTAAGTTTGTGAACTAGTATGTGTAAACTTTTAGTAGAGTGCATAACAGAATAAATACTCAACAAATGGTAGCTAACAATGGTGGATAAAATAAAAGGAGGAACTTGTATAGAGGTACTTGGTGGGATGATGTAGAGCTTTGGAAGGAGGTGAGATATGAGCTGGACTAGATATGGGAAGAGGGCGTTCAAGGTGACAAGGATGGCCTTATCAATGGTGTGCAGAGGGATGAGAGGGTGCTGAGCATCTTCAGAAATTGAGACTTAGACTGAGGGGCTGAAATGGAGGGCTCACAGGTTGCCCCTTAAGCAAAACTTATCCAATAATAGTACAACTGAGTTTATCATTGTAAGAAAGACAGGTAGTTTGGGAAGAGCTAATGAAGAACCTAGATTGTCAGGTTAAGAAGGTGAAGATTTATTGGGTTAGCAATGGGGATCCCGTCTGTGCTTTGGTGGATTACTCTAGTGGCAAGGAGGCTGGATTATCAATGGAGGAAAGAAAATAAAAACATAATTTCAACTGCCCAGGCAAAAGATAGGTCTAGGACTCTTCCTATTACAGCAGAATAATAATTATTACCTCTGGTTTGAAAGGGTCTTTTCCAAAGGAAACAGTTAATAGGCATTGTGCAATTGCTCTTTATTCTGTTAGGATTAATCATTCCTGCAGGATTAAGCTGATTTTTCCCTTCTTGCCTTCACACATCCTCCCACAGATAGTTGCCTGCTTATATTTTTGCTTTAGAATTGCTGTCTGGAGAACAATACCAAGAAGCAGACTCTAGGTCATTGGATCCTGAGCCTGTCTGTATCTCAGTGTGGCTTGTTAGAAATACAGAAGACTGAAGCTTCTGAGTTGGCAGGTCTGAGATGAATGCAGGAAATTGTTCTTTTTTGAAAGTTCCCCCAGATGATTCTATTTTTAGCCACATTTGAGAACCACTGTACTAGATTTTAATCTTGTTGGGGAAGACTATGTCTTATTCATTTTTTACTCTATGGGGCCTATCACACTATTTGGCCCAAAATAGATTTTCATGAGTATTTAGTACATAGAACTAAAATGTCATCATAAGACTAGAGAAAAACATCAAACTTTAGAAAAATATTAGCTGCATAGTGCCTTGCTGCAAACCCAGGGCAATCTTTGAAAAGAAAAATTTCTTAGTCTGTTCTGGCAGGGGGCAGGGCTGGAAGCCTAGCTTAGAGCTTCTCTTGATTGATTGCCCTGTAACTTGAGGCCTGACTTTGGCCTGAGGGTCAGAGCACTGGGTTTACTGACTTGCAAATTATTAAAATACTGTTAAGGAGAATGCAAGCATTACCAGGGAACTCCATTTTTACACTGATAGGGTGAGGACCTGCTTTTCAATGTTAATATACTCATGTTAATAATCAAAGAAATGCAAGTAAAAACAAAGATACTTCAAGTTAGTAAAAAAAAAAAAATTAAATGTTAACAACTAAGGCTATTAACACTGTGGCAAAATTAAAATAACCCAACTAATTTGGAAGGCAATTTTGTATTTTATACCAAGATCCCTAAATAGTTCATTTCATTTGACCCAGTGATTTCGTGCCTATAAAATATATCCTAAAAATTACCCAAAAATATACAAAAGGCAACCGCACAAATATGTTAATTGCATAGTAATTTATAAACTTGATGCAGATGAAAAGTCCCACAATAAAGGAATAGCCAAGAATGTAAATTGATGCAATTTTAGATAGCTCTTATAAAATGATAGCTGTGAAGTTTGGGTGCCATCTTAGGAAAAAGCTTATGACATAACATAAATGAAATAAGATATAATGTAAGTGGAATGTTAAATGGAAAATTTCACATGCATTAGAATTACAACCATGTAAATAATAAGCATATTTTAAAAGACTTGAGGGATATGCACAATCATAATTCCTGTGTTTAGATAGTGGTATTAGGAGTGATTCTTTCCTCTTCTTCCTGAAGTTTGTGAGTTGAGTTTGTAGTACTTTTATACTTTAATATTTAAAAATAATTAAAATACACTCACACTCACACCTACACACTAAGGCAGGTGATTGGGTCACAGCCACAATGAGCAAGTGGTAAAATTTCGGCAAGAATCTAGAGATGCATGCCAGCAGAGTACACTCCCCTTCCTTCATCCCTCAGAAACCACCACCATACCATTCCATCAAAGAATGGCATTTGCTTTTTGTTATACAAATTATTTCAACGTTTAAGGACAAAATGAAACAAAGCAAGAAAACCAAATTAACAAGAAAAAATTCCCTCTACAACCTTATCCCTGCCCCGCCCCCCACCATTTTCTAGGGTCTTATGTCAGGAGTGTTTTTTGTTTTTGAAAAGCCTTTTCCTGCCTTACTTGAAAATGGCTTATATCTGCACTACCCAGGTTAATTTTTAGATTTTGCTGGTCTTTTCAAAGACATCTAAGAGAAAGAAGCTCATGGGCTGCGTGTGTAATGTTAAATAAGGTCATGCTTGCTGTTGGTCATGATCGCTCCCACATGACAGGGTACTATTTTTAACTGAGACAATTGGTGAATGACTCAGGAAGACCTTCCAAAGCCAAGTGGCAGCTTGGAGGAATCAAAATTGCTATTAACTGAGGAGAAAATACCTAATGCAGTAGGCTGAAACTGCCCATTTTCTGTTTTCAGTATATCTGGCAACCAAATAATACTATAATAAAACAAATTTGAAAAGCCTCACTAGTACAGATATAGGTATGCTGCCAGCTAAATACTTTGTTGCCTTCCTGATTCAAAAAATGATTTTGTAGGAAAATAATTTTAGAAAATGTTGAACATAAATACCTCTTTTGGATGTTTAGAAGCTAAGTTTGTATAACAAATGGATGTCACAAAAGATTGTTTATGTTTATGGCGGTGGAAGTAAGGGTAGGGAAGCAAAATTTGTAGAATGCATGCTCCCGGGAACACACTTTAGTATATGCTGATCCAAGCTGATACCCTCCTTTTACAGATGAGAAAAATGGAGACCTTGAGAGGTTGAATAACTTTCTCAAGAGCACCTAGTTTGTGAATGCAAGAACTGGAACTAAAACCTGATCTATTGTATTTTCCACAGCTCTTGATCATATCTAACCGTCACAGTTACTCAGAGTCTACAACTGATGTGTCAATTAACATTGTAACCATTAGTCTTGTATTTAATTTTCTAGTTAAAAATCATTAGTCTTCTTGCATTCTCAAATGAGCCACACAGCACAAATGTATTTTTTGTTCTTTGAATGGGAGGTACTTTATACAGACAGGTCATTTTATTATTATTAAGGTCCTATTTCTGGTAAATCATAGAACTGGACTTTTAGTGCCATGTGAAGCTGTCTTTCTTGACTGGTTTTAAAAAGAGTGAACCCTTTTGTGATGATTAAGGGAATTTCAGGCTGGGGGCTGGCCAGTGGAGGAGGCCTGTCTCTCCTAAGACTAGGTGAAGTGATCTAAGGAGCAGGAAGGGAAAAGCCCTTGCCTCCTGCTGCAGTAATAGTAAACACAAGACCTTTAACTTTGAAAAGCACTTTACCTTGTGTGTCTGAAATGACTGCTTTAAATATCTAAGGCACATCCAGTGAGCTAAGTGCAAGAACCCTTATCCAGAAAACTATGTTTTTTGTTTTTTTTTTTTCCAGGATAACTATCTTTTTCCATTACATCTACACTGTGCCTCTTTTTCTTCAAAATTCTCATCCACATGGAGGAGTGCACAGGTCTGAAGGTGTAGTTGAAAATAAGCAGCACATCAATTTCATGTTGCCTTTGCTATGGTAAGAGACAGCCTCAAGGGCCAGCTCAATGGCACAGTGTTTCAGCAACCGGTTTGGGTTAGGGTTTAGGAAAGGTCACGTGTCTTTCTTTCAGAGAGGGAAAAAAAGTTGAAAAGCAGGTCAATAACTCTAGTTATAAGAAGAGTGGCTGCTTCCAGGAAGTGAGTTGCAAGGGCTGGGGCGTATGGGGGTGGGGAGTGCTCTTAATTTAGATCTAGAGTCATCGTTATGTATTAAGTGCCTGTAGACTTTTGTCTAAATTTTAATAAGCTACCTATATGTTTGGCTGGGTTGATTGAATCCACCTGAATAATTTCCTGTCCATTTCAGCAGCATTAATCATATGTACTGTTTCCTGACACTTTTACTAATGTGGTATAGGACATGAACAAAAGCTGTAGTTTCATTCTTTTTGCTGTGCCTAAAATACCCATATGTACTCATATGGATGATTGGCACTTGAAATAGAAAAGAGAGTATGTATGTTTACTTTAAATGGCCAGGATATGTGGGTGAACTCTGCTATGAAGGATGCTGGGAAAAGAATTAATTGAATAATCTAATTAAATGACAGTAATCAAAAGATGTCTCACTTAGTCCTCATAAAAATACAATGAGGTCACAGTGTTTGGCATTTTACTGATGAGGAAACAGATAAAGCTCAAAGAGACTGAATAACTTTTCTCAAGGTCACATAATAATAATGACGGCTTCAAAATTCAAATCTAGGTCTGAATCACTTTCACTTTACTCAGCGTGTAAAAGTAAATCCCTCCTGACTACTCTTTTATCTTTCAGTGAAGATTCTATAAACACTTCAGAAATGCTCAGGACCTCAGATGATTGACCCAAATATAAAATATTGTATCATAGATATGTTCACATATATACCTATATGAACAAAACATATTGTATTATTTTATATTTGTAGAACAAAACTGTTCATTACTGGTTTCATTAGAAGAAATTTATGCTACAAAAATGTTCAGCATGGGCAAATTCTGGACTGCTCTCTTCAGTATGAAGGTGCAATACTAACTCAGAATTTGATAGCCTTTATGAGTCACTGTGAGACCCTTGGCTTCAGTAGTAAGGTTAGGATAATAATATTTGATCCTATTTGTGACGTCCATAGTCAGAGATGTTATGAAAGTATGTTGGGCTCACATGAAAACAAAACAAACCTGTTGTGGTAAAAAGCATCCATGACTTTGTCAAGGGACCAGTTTTTGCAGATTTCCCAACCTGGTAAACGTCTTAGGAGTCATGAAAAATGCATATAAAAAAGGGGATTAACATTTTGAATGTGCCTGTAGAAATACTTCATATGGGAAAACGTCTTAGTGGTTTTATTGTACTGAATAAAGCCAAAGAAGGATTATTTTTACATAAAACCCCTCACCTAACTAGGACCACCTGGTGTACATTGTGTCACATAAACCAGTGATGTCCCAAATCCCCTTCCAAAACAAAAGTCACATTGCAAAGGTTCACCGTGTTCTAATTAGAAGGCACAGTCAGTTCCCCTTTCATACTCTGGGGGGCTGCAAGCTGCAATCTTTCAAAGGCACAGGCTCAACCTCTTGGCTGACTAACTTTCCCATTATCTCCCTTTGCTTTTTTCCTGGCTCCTAAAGTGATCATTTAAATATCTTACCAATGTGTTGAGCCTCTCAAGAAGCAGTTTCTACACATGTTGACACCTATTGGGTGTAACTGGTGAAAGGGCTTCAGTTTTACTAAAGGGCCTCTACTAGCTTCTGTGAACTCCTTGCTATAAAGTGCCACAAACATTATTAGCAATGACAAATTAGAGGTTTTTGTGAGATTTCTCTTTATAAATGGAGTACCCATTTAGATACTTAAAGCAGTTTGAACATTTCTTAGTTTCCTTTGTACATTTGTAAATTTTATGTATACTCTACCAGGAAAAATGTATATGCACATATTTTCAGGTGGTCCTTTAACTTTTAGGAGCCCATCACTCCATTAATCATTGACATGACCTGTTTCATAATGTCTACTTGCACATACAGCGACAACAGTCATTTGCAATATTATCATCAAAATAAATTTTAAAACCCTAACATTTATGCATATTACAAGTAACCATTAGGTGGTGAATCAGTCAACCTCGAAAATCTAAATATTTCAATTTTTTTAAAAGGCAAATTGGCTTCTGATATGAGATGAATTTTACAAATTTGCTGTTAGAAGTCTACAACCACATTTCCTTTGTATGTGTGTGTGTATAGTTGTGGGTGTGGGTGTATGTTTGTGCGAGTAGGTGTATGTGGATTTACCAACTGTTAACATTTTTTTTCACATTTACTTAGTTACTCTCTCTTCATAAATATACAAATGTATATACATTTATACATATATGTATTTTCTAAACTATTTGTAATTAACATAACTAACATTTATGCATATTGTACTTGGCATTATGTGGTGAAACAGTCAACTTTAAAGTTGTAGATAGCATGACACTTCACCCCTAAATATTTCAAACTCTACTTTCTAAGCAAATGACCCACTTCTATGTAATCACAATATCATTATTACACTCAAGAAATGTAACATATTAAAATTTCTCCAACTGTCTCAAGAATGCCTTTTATAACTATTTTTCTAAAATACAGAATTCAATTAAGGATAACATATTACAATTAGTTATGTTGTCTTTTTAGTTTCCTTTAGTTTAGAAGAATTCCCTGATGGCTTTTGTCATTCACGACATCAACATTTTTGGAGAGTTCAGAGAAGTTATCTTGTAGCATGTTCCACAATCTCCTTATGATTCAGTTCAGGTTAAACCTTTTTGGCAAGAATACTCCATAAATGATGTGGGAACCATAAGTACAGCTTGTGCTGTTTTTGGAGCATTCAGAATGAGGATACCATCAACTTCTGCACCCTTTATGCACAGTTGAGACATCAGTCACACATAAGGTATCTCTCTGTCTCTCTTTCTCTCTCTCTCCCACACAGACAGACACACACAAAGTACACACATAAAAAGATCAGATTTTTAAAAAAAAATGTTATCTATTTTTAAGGCTGGCCATGGATCCCATGAGAATATTTTGGAAAGACATACAAATTGATTATTTCACTGGCCCCAGCCTAGGATGGTTTTTATTAAGGGGAAGGGATTTGGGAAGAGGATTAAGGTGTCTGTAGGCCTGTGGACGCTGGGTGATAGAAAACCTGAAATCTGTAATGGGACAATATGAGCAAAACAGAACTTGGTCAAAGGAAAGGAAAATGCAAGGAAGCCAGGGAGTCGCTGGGAGAAGTGACATGGACCAGGGTGGATTGATAGAAGTCTTTTCAAACTCAATGAATTCTAGATGCAGTGTTTAGTAAACCTTTTGTTAGTTTACTAGGGTTTGCCCTTGGCAAGCTTTATCTTTTTGTTTCTAAGAAATAAAAATAGGAAGAGAAGGCTTGAAAAGCCTTTTGGACAGAAAATAGCACGGAGAAAAACAATATTTTGATGAGTTAGTGCTAAATGAATTAGAAACATGTGGACTGAATTTCCCTTGAAATACAAATGGATTGAATAATTAATGGAAAAAGCACTTGGCAAAATGTACTTGAGGTTTTTATTGAACCCAAACCAAAACATTTGAAAATATTTTGAAATAAGTGAAAAGTATAATATACATCTGGATTTGCCCAACCCTAGTAAGGATACAGGAAACATTATTTTTATTTAACATTTATATGATAGCTGCAGTGTGTCTCAATCCCAAGGTATTTTTTACAACAGCCGTATGGTGTAGGTTATAATTATTATTTTCATTTTGGGCAAGAAATTTACCAATACTTGCACAGTGGGCTTCAAGTAGAAGTTTTTATTGGTCTGTGTTTTTTAGAGGTTTTTGTTGGTAGGAACATTGGACCAGTAGACACAAACCTAGGTCCAAGTCTTGGCTTTACTTCTTATTGACAATCACATTGTATATCTTCTTGGTAGATTTTATCATTTTGTAGTTTCTCCCTTTCCTTACTAATATATTTTGATTTAAACACAATTTTGCCAGGTATTACTATTGCTATACCAGCTTTCTTTGGTAATTATTTGCCCAATGTATCTGTGGTAGGCAGAACAATGACTTCCAAAAGATGTCCACATTCTAACCCCCAGGACCTGTGAATATGTTATAGTATATGGCAAAGGGAAATCAAGGTAGCAGATGGAATCAAGATTTCTCCTTAAAATAGGGAGATTATTCTGGGTGTGTGTTCACAGGGACCCTTAAAAGTAGAAGAGGGAGGCAGAAGAACAGAGTCAGAGAAATAGATGTAATGACAGAAGTAAGTTCAGGATTATGTGATATGATAACGACTTAACCCACGTTGCTGTCTTTGATGATGGAGAAGGGAGATCACAAGCCAAGGAATGTGGGAGGCCCTTTAGAAGCTGGAAAAAGTGAGGAGCCTTGAGAAAGGAAGGCCGTCTTGCTGACCAGTGCCTTGATTTCAGCTCAGTGCGACCCATTTTGGACTTCTAACCTACAAACCAGGAAGATAATATTTTTGTTTTGTTTAAACCACTAAATTGGTGGTAATTTGTTACAGCAGCAAAGATAACTAATATATATATCATAACATTCTTCATTTTGAAATATTCTTTGCATCTTGTGTCCCTTATAAACAGCATTTAGCTAGTTTCTTAAAACTAATTTCACCACTTTCTGTCTCTTGGTAGATATGTAATCTGTTCACATTTCTGCAGTTCTTGAGCTTGAACTATTTGTGCCATAGTATTGCTTTTTAAAGTCTATTTTATTTCCTCTTTTCTACCTTTTGTTGTTTAATCACATTTTTTCTTCCTTTTCCTCTACTAGGTTTTAAAGTTATACAATTTATTTACATTATTTTGATGACAATCTTACATTAAAAAACAAAGTCTTTTGAAGTGTGTATAATACACATATAGGAAAATGTACATCAGAGTTATACAGCTATATGAATGATCATAAAATAAATACAGACATGTAACCACCATCTTTCAAAGTCTTTTGAAGTGTATATAATACACTACAGACTTTAAAAAAGAAAGTCTTTTGAAGTGTATATAATACACATACAGAAAAATGTACATTAGATTTATACAGCTATATGAATTATCATAAAATAAATACAGACATGTAACCACCATCCATGTCAAAAAATATAATATTACTTATACTCCATGAAGTCCCCAGTACCCCTCCCTATCAGTTCCACCTCTCCAAGGTACCACTAACATGACTTCTAGTTTTAGCACCTTAAAAAAAGTGGAATCATAGATTGCTTTGAGCCTGGGAGGTGGAGGTTACAATGAGCTGAGATTGCGCCACTGCACTCCAGCCTGGGCGACAGAAACCCTGTCCCAAATTAAAAAAAAAAAAAGAGTTATTTAAGTATATATTCCTTCTTCCAAGATTAACTTATCTTGTTGTGAATTGCTGTATTGCATTCATTTCCTTTGCCATAGAGTGCCATATGTTTATGCACACAAATGTTTATAGCAATATAATACTATTCATAATGAGTCCAAAGTGGAAGCAACTTAAATGTCTATCAACAGCAAAATGGAGCTCATGCCTGTAATCTCAGCATTTTGGGAGGCCGAGGCAAGTGGATCGCTGGAGCCTAGGAGTTGGAGACCATCCTGGGCAGCATGGTGAAACCCTGTCTGCATGAAAAAAAAAAATACAAAAATTAGACAGATGTGGTGGCATGCCTAGTAGTCCCAGCAACTCAGGGGGCTGAGGTGGGAGGATTGCTTGAGCCTGGGAGGTTGAGGCTGCAGTGAGCCGAGCCATGACCACACCACTGCACTCCAGCCTGGGTGACAGAGCCAGATACTGTTTCAAAAAAACAAAGCAAAAACAGTAGAATGGATATGGAGATGCTTACGATGGGGTTCCACTGGATTGACTTATAAACTGAAAATATCAAGTCAAAAAGGCATTTAATACACTTAACCTACCAAACATCAAAGCTTAGCTTAGCCCACCTTAAGTGTGCTTGGGACACTTATGTTAGCCTACAATTGGGCAAAATCATATAATACAAAGCCTATTTTATAATAAAGTGTGGAATATCTCATGTAATTGGTTGAATGGTTATGTAGGTACTTAAAGTATCATTTCTACTAAATGCATATCACTTTTGCACCATTGTAAAGTTGAAAAATCATAAGTCAAACTATCATAAGTCAGGGACCATATATATATACACTGTGGTACACTCATGACTTCACATTTTAACATGCAGAATTAAAGTTTAAAGTTAACCAATATCTTTGTCTATTCCTAAATAATATAAGGATTGAGGACAGCATACATCTTTCATATTATTACAGCCTAAAATTTTAGTTCCACGTTTGTTTAAATCCATTCCCCTTGGTCATTATCATTTTTTAACAGATACAAAGTATTTAGATTTATTAAGTTGTTTACCAATTTCTATGCTACTTGCACATCTTGTTTTCCAACTCTTTTTTTCCTTTCAGATTAAAATTTCCTTTTGGTAAGGTATAATCTTTTATAATCCTTTTAGCAAAGAACTGGGGGCAGTAAATGCCATCTTTTTATGTCTGAAAATGCAATTTTTGTTTGCATTCTTTAACAGTGTTTTAGCTGCTTATAGAATTCTAGATGGACAGTTATTTTTCCTCAGCCCTTTAAAGATTCTTATTTTTCTTTAAACCTGTATCTGTTGTTGCTGATGAGAATTCTATTGCCATTCTAATTGCCATTCCCTTGAGAGTAACCTGTTGCTTCTCTCTGATGGCTTTTCAAATTTTTAATGCTCTGTACTTTCACTACAGCCTGTCTAAATGTGGACTTAACTTTATTTATCCTGCTACAAACTAAGTGTGCTTTTTCATTGAGGTCACATTTTTCTTTAATTCTGGAAAACCATATCCATGATATTTTCCAAAGTTCATTCCTTATTCTCTTTCATCTTTCCTTCTGGAATTCAGATGGACAAAACAAATTTCATTTCTTTCTTTTTTGTCTCTTAACTTCTCTTTTATATTTTCCATCCTGTTATTTTTTTCTTGTTGAATTTCTGTGTGATTCCCTCATATTTTTCATTTTAACTTGCTAATTCTATCTTCAGTTGTATCTAGTTGTTATTTTAGCCATATATTGAGCTTTTCATATCAATGATTATTTCTAGAATTCTGCATACTAAATTTTCAAATCTACCTTTCCTTTCTTTAAAAAATCATCCTGTTTCTATTTTATGTTATATTCATTTCTTTATATCTGTGACCATTTTAGACATACTTATAGTTTAATTCAGATTATTCTATCATCTCTGGTTCTTGGTGTGCAGATTTTCCCTCTTGTAGTAAGTATCTGCTGTCACTCCAAATGTTGATTCATTTGATCATAAGATTTGTAATTAATGTACTTGCAACATCATCTTCAGCAAAAAATACTTTCTTTTGGAGTTTTGTATGTCTGGGGTTTGAGGAATATTCCTGTATTTGGTATTCTGTAGGAGCCCTTTGTATTTGGTATTCTGTAGGAGCCCTTTGAGTTCCCTGGACTCACTTTAGTTTTCAAATTAATTTTCCAGTTGTGGGTAACTCTAACCATATGAGTACATGAACCTCACATCCACATACTACATGAGACTGAATTTCTAGTTCTCATACATTTTCCATTTACGACTCCAGGCAGATTCTTAACTTTCTTGCTGCTCACCTCCTCTCTCTGTCTTGTCTGGGACAGACTCTTGGACTCTCCTTCTGTGTGGGCATTAAAACTGTAGCTCTCCAACTTCCCGGTGAGCCCCTCAGAATTAGTATCACTTACTTCTTTGATTTAATAAAACCAAGGAATTCTCTCATCCTTTTGGGTTCCCAGGTATTTTCATTTGTCAAGCTTGGCTCTGTATTTAGTTATCCTTGCTATATTTGGGGAGAGATAAATTTTTATGCATTCAACATAGGAGAGGATTTTAAAAAAATACCTCAGTCTGACTGACTGATGAGAAGTCTGGACAAATCACTTAATTTTTATGAACACTACATTTCTTAAAGGTAAAAATGGGTGAAAAATACTTATTTTTTTGAATTTGTATGTTATTAGAACGAAATCATACATTCGAAAATTCTGTTTATTTTCATTGTAAAACACTATACAAATGTGCTATTAAATTAAATTGATATGCTGCATATTCAGACTCTTTGTGCAATCACTTTGAATTATGTAGCTGTGAAAGTATATGATTATTTGTTTTGAACTTACTTTAGCATTCAAATGGCTTTATCAGTGTTGGGAAAGAAGAGAATGGTCTGGTGAAGATATTTCTACGGCTGGGTGATTGGAGAGGATCCTTTCACATCATGTTGACATGATTAGGGTTATCATGTAGTGGCATGCAAACTAAAACCAGCAAAGGAATGTTTGTTAACATTATTTGGGAAAAAGTTCCACTAGTGAATGTAGGGAGAGGTAGTAAAACAATTAGTGGAGTGAAGGAGAGATGTAGCTGGGCAAATGAGTGCAGTTTGTGTGCTCAGGAGACCCTGGGGAAGAGCCCAGCTGTGGTCCATGCTAAGGAAACCATGACTCCACCCAGAACCTAGAGCAATGAAATATCAAGGATAGGTCGGCTCTTCAAGGCAGCAGAGCAGCATGGAAACTTGGCCACTCCTGGTAGCAATAATAGCCCAGGCAACACTGAAGTATTCTGAAGACAGGAAGGTAGATACGGGAAAGATGGAAGCTTGGCAGTCACACCTGTGCTTTATCCCTCCTTAAAGGTCAGGAAAAGGCTAGGTAAGGTAGAATATCCTGTAAAGCTGGCTGAAGGTAATAGCTGTTTTACTATGATCCAATATCTTTAGGTATTTTGAAGCTGTTTTAGCTTGGGGAAAAACATCCATTTTAATATTGTCATTATCTCATATTGGCATAAAACTTATTGATCAAATAACTGTCAATGTGCTAGGCATTTTGTAAATTATTTCTGATCCAATTTGCAGATGAAGACTAAAGCTTCAGAATAACTTCTGATGGAAGTAGTATAAATACCATTGTCTTCAGAATATACAGCTGTGAAGACACAGGTCCAGAGGGCTCAGGTGACTTGTATAAGGACCCACCATTACAAGAAGAGGCAGAGCTGGAAGTTAGCCTGTGGTGTTTTTTTCATCCAGTGCTCTTTCCAATGTAAGCTTATGCCACTTTTGCCTTTATTTTCTGTGTTGCATTTTTTTTTTTTTTTTTTTTTTTTTTTTTTTTTGGTCAGAGTATCGTTCTGTTGCCCAGGCTGGAGTGCAGTGGCATGATCTTGGCTACCGCAAGCTTGGCCTCCCGGGTTCATGCCATTCTCCCGCCTCAGCCTCTGGAGTAGCTGGGACTACAGTTGCCCGCCACTAGGCCTGGCTAATTTTTTGTATTTTTAGTACAGACGGGTTTCACTGTGTTAGCCAGGATGGTCTCGATCTCCTGACCTCGTGATCCACCCGCCTTGGCCTCCCAAAGTGCTGGGATTACAGGCATAAGCCACCGCGCCCAGCCCTCTGTGCTGCTCTTGTACAGACCAAGTCTGCAATTAAAAAATAGTCTGTTTTGACAAACAGAGAGCCAAATCATGAGTGAACTCCCATTCACAATTGCTTCAAAGAGAAGAAAATACCTAGGAATCCAACTTACAAGGGATGTGAAGGACCTCTTCAAGGAGAACTACAAACCACTGCTCAACTAAATAAAAGAGGACACAAACAAATGGAAGAACATTCCACGCTCATGGATAGGAAGAATCAATATCGTGAAAATGGCCATACTGCCCAAGGTAATTTACAGATTCAATGCCATCCCCATCAAGCTACCAATGACTTTCTTCACAGAATTGGAAAAAACTACTTTAAAGTTCATATGGAACCAAAAAAGAGCCCACATTGCCAAGTCAATCCTAAGCAAAAAGAACAAAGCTGGAAACATCATGCTACCTGACTTCAAACTATACTACAAGGCTACAGTAACCAAAACAGCATGGTACACCAAAACAGAGATATAGACCAATGGAACAAAACAGAGCCCTCAGAAATAATACCACACATCTACAACCATCTGATCTTTGACAAACCTGACAAAAACAAGCAATGGGGAAAGGATTCCCTATTTAATAAATGGTGCTGGGAAAACTGGCTAGCCATATGTAGAAAGCTGAAACTGGATCCCTTCCTTACACCTTATACAAAAATTAATTCAAGATGGATTAAAGACTTAAATATTAGACATAAAACCATAAAAACCCTAGAAGAAAACCTAGGCATTACCATTCAGGACATAGGCATGCGCAGGGACTTCATGTCTAAAACACCAAAAGTAATGGCAACAAAAGCCAAAATTGACGAATGGGATCTAATTAAACTCAAGAGCTTCTGCACAGCAAAAGAAACCACCATCAGAGTGAACAGGCAACCTAGAGATTGGGAGAAAATTTTTGCAATCTACTCATCTGACAAAGGGCTAATGTCCAGAATCTACAAAGAACTCAAACAAACTTACAAGAAAAAAACAAACAACCCCATCAAAAAGTGGGCGAAGGATATGAACAGACACTTCTCAAAAGAAGACATTTATGCAGGCAACAGACACATGAAAAAATGCTCATCATCACTGGCCATCAGAGAAATGCAAATCAAAACCACAATGAGATACCATCTCACACCAGTTAGAATGGCGATCATTAAAAAGTCAGGAAACAACAGGTGCTGGAGAGGATATGGAGAAATAGGAACACTTTTACACTGTTGGTGGGACTGTAAACTAGTTCAATCATTGTGGAAGACAGTGTGGTGATTCCTCAAGGATCTAGAACTAGAAATGCCATTTGACCCAGCCATGCCATTACTGGGTATATACCCAAAGGATTATAAATCATGCTGCCATAAAGACACATGAACACATATGTTTATTGCAGCACCATTCACAATAGCAAAGACTTGGAACCAACCCAAATGTCCATCAATGATAGACTGGATTAAGAAAATGTGGCACATATACACCATGGAATACTATGCAGCCATAACAAAGGATGAGTTCATGTCCTTTGTAGGGACATGGATGAAGCTGGAAACCATCATTCTCAGCAAACTATCGCAAGGACAGAAAACCAAACACCGCATGTTCTTACTCATAGGTGGGAATTGAACAATGAGAACACTTGGACACAGGAAGGGGAACATCACACACCGGGGCCTGTCGTGGGTTTGGGGGAGTGGGGAGGGATAGCATTAGGAGATATACCTAATGTAAATGAGGAGTTAATGGGTGCAGCACACCAGCATGGCACATGTATACATATGTAACAAACCTGCACGTTGTGCACCTGTACCCTAGAACTTAAAGTACAATAATAATAAAAAAGTCTGTTTCTATGATACATTATATCAATGTCTGCAATGTCTGTACTGCCCTTTCCAACCTGCTAGAACCATGCTTTCTGACTCATTATTTTTTTCCTGTTTCAAAACTTATCTTTTCGATAATCTCAATTAGTTACTATCTTTTATACATAATGTTCCTAAGATAATGGTACCCATTTTACTTATCCGCTCTGTGTTTTGGTTAATAACAGTCAATTCACACAGTCAGTCAGCTGATATGCTTTTCACTCCCTGGTAAAGGTCATGGACACCAAAAGGTTTATGGCATTTTCATAGCCTCTTTGTATTGAAGGATGTTGGAAGCTTACTGCAGACTCTTTATTTTCTCTCTATCAAAATGTAGTACCCATGATTATAAGCTAAACTCTAGTACAGGGTTCAAATCCTGGCTAGGCCCCTTACTAGCTATGTGACCTTGGACAAGTTTCTTGAACTTTCTGTACAGTGGAGATAATAGTAGTATCTGTCGTACAGGTTGAATATAAGAATGATTCGCTATTTGTAAAGCTCTAGAATGGTGCTTATTATTTAAGTATTAAATAAAATAAATTAAAACTCTACCTTTTTAGACTTTAGTCATTGAATCTGTTGAAGGCAGGACTGGGCTTCTCTCTAGGGTCTTCTTCAGGTTTAACATGCTTCAGTCTTTTGCTCAACATCATAACTGATCTACCTCTCCACGAGTGATCATGACAGCTTCTCTCAATAGCATGCTTGTAACTCAGTTTTCTGTGTATGCCAATGAATCTAATTTGCAACTGGGAAAGTAAATAGTTGATGTTAGGCAGAATGTATTAATTTATTTTTTTTGAAACAAAATCTGGATATTGTGTAGACATAGTCTTTGATTCAAAAAATATTCTGCCTTTGAAATACCTAGTTTTTTTACCACTATTGTTAATGATTAATTTTTCAAGCGATTACATGTGTTCTGATCTTTGGAATTCAAGTAAAATATAGCTAACATGGCATTGCATTAGCTAGAAATAGATTAAACCATAACTTCTCCTGGTATGTGATAACATAGATGTAGACTGTTAGAGCCAAAGTGGCCCTAAGGATTATCTAGCTTAATAATCTTGTTTTACAGCTCAGGAAAGGAAGGCCCAGAGGAGTGGTTTATTTAGATCATATTGCTTGTTGGCCAAGGTAGGTCTAGAACTCTGGTCTTCTGACTGATGAAATGGTGCTCTACTAGCCACATAGATGGTAACTAAAATTCATAATAATCACTTTGAGATCCACAAGATTCCAAGTTACCTTTGCAATAACAATAATAAAAGTTAAAAATTTTAATACAGTTTTGATATTAAGATTATTTTCTTATACTGCAATTTCCTGAAAATTAGTGATCCATAATTGTGTAAGGCAATATATTTCAAGCATAGTTAAGAACACTTTGCTCTATAATAACTCTGTAAAACAGGGCATTTACTATAAAAATTTAATTTTTGAACGTGATGTTAAATGCTAATGTTAGTAGATAAGAAATGTGGTCTTAAATTTTATTAATTTGATAATCTATTTAGGAGCCTTCACCATTATCATTAGGTGCATTTCTTAAGTATACTACAGAATGGCTTCAGACTTTGTATTACATGCTTAATCCAAGGTCTCTTCCTTTAAGGGAAGCAAATAGTAGAAAAACAAAACAAAATTGTGACCACTTTATTGTTTCTTATGTTGTTTTGTTTGTTTTTAAGAAACAATATCTTGGCTGAAGAGATCCTCCCACATCAGCCTCCTGAGTAGGTGGAACTATAGGCACATGCCAACATGCCCACCTCTCATTTTGTTTAAAAAAAGGTGAATTCATAGGATACTAAGCCTAGAGAAAGCCCATACTTCTTTCTCCTTTCTGGCAAGTTCACAGGAAATGCAGAGGATAAAACTTCAGGAATATAATTATGTAAGGGGTAAAATGGTAGATGTGAAACGTGAAGTTATTCCGCTACTTAGAGTAACAGTTTTGATGCGGACAAGAGAAAAAAACTAGAAGGTACAGAGTTTTGCTACAGAGAAGAAACAAACAATCAGAAAATGGGAGACTTGTAATTGCAGAATAAAAACCTTGGAGTATATCTGGAGAGAAAAATATAATTCAAATAAATGTCCAAATCATTTACGATGGATGATGCTCTTTTTTGATGATTTATAAAGAATGTAAAATCTCTTTCTTTGGTCCACTCTACTATCCAGATCAGAATTTTTTTGTTGTTGTTGTTCAACAAGACACTTTCTCTGGTATCTTAATTGTCTCTCACTTCATTTAGTGCTTGGTGGATAAGGCAAACAGAAGCACAATATCATCATAGGAATTAAACTGCATTTTTAAAAGATTCTGAAAGTAATCTCTTTTAACCTGATTGGAATTAAAACACATTCATAGAATTACCACATTTCTCCGTCTCTTCCTTTTACTTTTCCCTCCATTGTCAAAACTCTTAAGAATTAAAACATTCACAGGCTAAGCTAGCTGTTTTCTTGAAAATTTGCAGCAAGCTGCTCCTGAAAAGATTGTTTCTTTTCTTTCTTTTTTTCCTTCCATTTCCCCGCCTACCTGCCTACCTGCTTCCTTCCTTCCTGCTTTCCTTCCTTCCTTTCTGGAAGAGAAGCAAGTTTCAATGCTCTCCTTGTACAAATTGTTCATCCACAGTTCTGGAGGCTTTGGAATCAGTAGAAATCCACATTTGTGTGTTTGTGTGTGTATGCGCGCGTGTGTGCTCACGTTGCTTAATGTGATTCCTTATTCTAGAAACAGATCCATTTACAATACAGAACACCAGAAAGCATCAACCACCATAACCAGTCTTCTCTTTGCAAACCCTATCTACCAATGATCAGACTTTCTCCCTTTCCAGTCTGAAAGAGTAAGTGGTATCTGTTTCTCCCCATTCCCAGACAGTCTGGCAGTCATCCGACTTGTCAGAGGGTCATGGTTTACAGCTGGGGAGTCTCCTGGGATGCTCATGGGAGGCCTGCCAACCACCAGATCACACTTTTCAGATGCTGCCTCGGGAGAGCCCGGGGGTGGACTGTTGATATTTGCACTCTTCAGCTATGCCAGGAGCTCTGGAGGTGCGGAGGCAGCTCAGATGTGATGCCATGCATGCACTTGCAAAGAGTCACTGGGCACTGTCACTGAAGCCAGAAGTACTCACCCCCAAGCTGCAGTTGTTGGCAAGGAGAAGACAAAGTACACATAGCTATGGCAATATATTTGCACCAACCATTTGAGTGAGAAGAAGACAAATGAAAGAGAAATTCTTCTGTCTGAATTATGAGTCTATCTGTAACCATTAGTGTAGCATTATTCTCTGTGGATTTCTTTGCACCACCCAGACTGCAACACCTCCCTCCACCTGTTGGATAAAACTCGTTACTTCAGCTCTTTTTCGTGGCCCACTCCTTGATCATGCAATTCCTCATCCTACCAGCGCTTTCCAGCCTCAAGGCTCATCTCTGCTTTGCCGGGCTGTGTTGTGCTATGTGGGCCGTGTTGCCTAAGGCATAATGTATGGTGGAAGGCAGTGGGGCTTTGTAATGAAGTGCCATGTTCTTGTCAGTGACAGTGATAACATTTGGGTCTAGGGAATTCTGTTATAGCACTGTTTTTCCAGTCCCTAGCCCAATGCCTCCTACCTATGATACTGAACCCAGGAGACCTATGAGTTTAGATCCCAGAGAAAATTCCAGAATGTCTATCCTGGTAGCTCAAATATAGTGTATGTGTGTGTCTGTGTGTGTATATATATATTATATATATTATATATGTATAACATATTATATATTATATATATAACATATTATATATATTATATATAACATATAATATATATTATATATAACATATAATATATATTATATATAACATATAATATATAACATATAATATATATAACATATAATATATAACATATAATATATATATTATATATAAATTATATATAACATATAATATATATTATATATAACATATATTATATATAATATATATATAATATATAACATATATTATATATAATATATAACATATAATATCTATTATATATTATATAACATATAATATCTATTATATATAACATATTATATGTTATATATTATATAACATATAATATCTATTATATATAACATATTATATGTTATATAATATATAACATATAATATCTATTATATATTATATAACATATTATATATATTATATATAACATATAACATATAATATATATATTATATATAACATATTATATATAATATAATATATTATATATAACATATAATATATAATATATATAACATATAACATATAATATATATTATATATATATTATATATATATGTTATATAATATATAATATATATTCTACATAACATATAATATATATTATATATATTCTACATAACATATAATATACATTATATATATTCTACATAACATATAGTATATACATTATATATATTCTATATAACATAAAATATATACATTATATACATTCTATATAACATATAATATATACATTATATACATTCTATAGAACATATAATATATATTATATATATTCTATAGAACATATAATATATATTGTATATTATATATAACATATTATATATTGTATATTATATATAACATATAATATATATTGTATATTATATATAACATATTATATATTGTATATTATATATAACATATAATATATATTGTATATTATATATAACATATAATATATATTGTATATTATATATAACATATAATATATATTGTATATTATATATAACATATAATATATATTGTATATTATATATAACATATAATATATATTGTATATTATATATAACATATAATATATATTATGTATATTATATATAACATATAATATATATTATGTATATTATATATAACATATAATATATATTATATATAACATATAATATATGTATTATATATTATATATAACATATTATATATAACATATAATATATGTATCATATATTATATATAACATATTATATATAACATATAATATATGTATCATATATTATATATAACATATTATATGTTATATATAATATATAATATATAATATATAGAACATATTATATATATTATATATTATATATAACATATTATATATATTATATATAATATATATGACATATTATATGTTATATATATAATACATAATACATATATAATATATATAACATATAATATATGTATTATATATGATATATAGCATATTATACATATTATATATAACATATAATATATATAATATATATAACATATAATATATAATATATAACATATTATATATTATATATAATATATAACACATTATATATTATATATTATATATAACATAATATGTTATATATAATATATATAACATATTATATATATTATATATCACATATAATATATACATTATATATAACATATGATATATACAGTATATATTATATATAACATATTATATATATTATATATATTATATATAACATATTATATATGATATAAATTATATATAACATAATATATATACTATATATTATATAACATTATATATAGTATATATTATATATAACGTTATATATAGTATATATATTATATATAATGTTATATATAGTATATATATTATATATAACCTAATATATATACTATATATATTATATATAACCTAATATATAGTATATATATTATATACAACCTAATATATAGTATATATATTATATATAACATAATATATATAGTAGATATATTATATATAACATAATATATAGTATATGTTATATATAACATAATATATAGTATATGTTATATATAACATATACTATATGTTATATATGTTATATACGTTATATATAATATATGTTATATACGTTATATGTATAAGATATATGTTATATACGTTACATGTATAATATATATGTTATATATGTTATATGTATAATATATATGTTATACATATGTTATATATAACTAGACATAGATTTCTATTCTTAATGATAAACCGTGTTGACATTTACCAGCTGTGTGACTTGAGCAAGTTCCCTGTGTTTTAGTTTCCTTTTCTGTAAAATGAAAATAGTTATAACATATGTGTCATAGTGTTGTTCTTTGGTCCAAGCTGGGAATGTGTTAAAAATTTATGTAAAATTATTTAGAATATTCAGAACATAGTAAGCACTTAATAAGTGTTCGCTTTTAATGTTTATCATTATTATTTTTAGTTTACTTATAATATTTCTAAATTTCTTAGAATTCTAAGTTCAACGGATTCAACTGGGTATCCTCCATACTCAACATGATAACTGGAAAATAGTAAGCTTATTTCTAGGTCATTACGCTTAAAGGATGGTGTTTCCTGAGACAATAACTTTTTTCACAATTTGGTCAGGAAAACATTATTATCTGTCAGTACCTATGAGCAAAGACTCCCAAAGACAAGAAGACAACTTTGCATTTCTTCACTGTACCCTGTATTTTTGGAAGTACATCACTTAGGTGCTTGGTCTCTAGCAATTTACCTCCTTCATCAGTCTGATTTTTTTTACTTCTCTATCCAAAGAAGGTTTGAATTCTATCAACAGAGAGTTAGATGATACATATCATCCAAGTATGAGATAAACATAAATTTTCCTTTGAAATGGAAATACCCTTGCAAGTAGTAACACAAATCAAGAAGCATTGTGTGAATGAGTTTACCAGATCTGTGATGTGCGTGTGTGTGCGTGTGTGCACGTGTGTGTGTGTGTGTAGTAGGGTGAGGACAGAAGGGAGACAGAACTGGGGAGGAGGCAGAACTACAATAAGGCAAAAGGTCACAAAACAAAGAACGAAGGGCACCCAGGCAATAGCACTAGCCTCCTGATTTCAAGACATGACAAACTTCCCCCTTCTATGTCTTTTTCAACAGTGGTTTCCCCAGAGTTGTATGACTGGATGATATTTTAAATTAGAAGCAGAATATGAATGTTTTGGGGACCTCTCTGCCTTACTAGACTTGGAAGTAACACAATGGTGGTCCTAGCATAAGCTACAGGTTCTAGGGCAGATGGAGGTTCTTTGGGTTCTATCCCTGCCATTTTTCTACTCTTGTGCAAGTCTGTATAGTAAAACACACAATGGACAAGAGCCTGAAGGACTGGAATATGAGCCCCAGGTCCAGAAAGCTGCTCTCTGTGTATATTCTTATATGCTGATTGTGGAAGTATTTGTTTACCCCACAGTCTTGCTAACGGTGGAGAGCATCATCTAAGCTTGTTTTTATTAACTTGCAAGGGGAAATTGATACTTACTGTTTTTACGAGGATTTCTTAAACTCTTTCTGAGAGTGAAGAGTTTCAGTGTCTTAAACTCCTTGTTTCAGTGAACAGTTTCTTCTTTTTGATTTGTCAGTTAATATGTTTAATCAATCTTTCTACCAGCGCAACACGATATTTTTGTGCCAAAATAAGACTTTGTTGGTAAAATTTTGGGTTTTCTGCATGCTAGATGTGAAGTGCCACTCTTACCAAAAGCTCTGTCTGTTGTCAGAAAAATTGTCCACCATTGGAAACAGGCCTCTAATTACAGGGTGTTTTTCAGGGCAGTGCTAGGTGTGACTTTCTACTGATTTTCTATCTTACAACTCTTTTTTTTTTTTTTAATTTTGAGACGGAGTATCGCTCTGTCACCCAGGCTAGAGTGCAGTGGCATAATCTTGGCTCACTGCAACCTCTGCCTCACGGGTTCAAGTGATTCTGTTGCCTCAGCCTCCCAAGCAGCTGTGATTACAGGTGGGCACCACCACGCCCAGCTAATTTTTGTATTTTTAGTAGAGACGGTGTTTCACCATATTGGCCAGACTGGTCTCAAACTCCTGACCTCATGATCCACCCACCTCGGCCTCCCAAAGTGCTGGGATTACAGGCGTGAGCCACTGAGCCCAGCTGATCTTACAACTCTTTTGCAGGAAATGTTACCATAAAAATTTTTATTCAATAGGATGTAGATAACCCCAGTCTGGGAGAACATATAACCTAAAGGCTTATGGACCTGTTGCACATTAACCAGTTTTGTATGTAGCCCATCAATCTATTAAATTGCCTCTGCACACTCAGTTTCTCAAATGAGCCTAGCACCGGTGTTTAGATCTTACTGGTTCCCTCATCAATCAATAAGTTAAATAAAATGTTTGACACTTGTTCACAATATGTTTGCCTGAGATTCGTGATTTTACCTTATCAAAAATCATACTTTAACATTATTGACTTTGAAGATTTCTTGCCAACTCCTAATTACTTTTACTGAATACAATCTGTCCCAGAATTAGGAAGGACAAATGTTGATCCTTTCCATGGTCTCGTAACTCCTCTCACTTTAAGGTTAAAACTTCAAAATAAAAAAACAAGAAAGAAAACTTCAAGTCAAAAGAATCCAGTTCATGGTCTCTTCTGTTTTAACTGAAAGTACATGATTCCTTCCCATGAAGCCTGCCAGGACTCACAAGCCTAACGTTTGCTGTTTCCAGGTGGCTGTGGTGGAGGTTTTACAGCCCCACTTTCCGTCTCACTCAGCTTAATTTTAATGGCTGCCTCTTTCCGGGGGTCTTAGCGAACGGTTCCAGGAAGGGTTATAACCTACATTAAATAATAATCATTAAAAAAGAAAGATAGGGAAAATAAATTCCTCCTGTTTGCACATCCAAGCCAAAGGTCATTGTGAACAGGATTCTTGGCTGACTTGAGAAAGACATTACCCTCATAATTTCTCACCAGGATTTCGGTAACCTGCCTCCCAAATGCTCTAGCAGTCCCACATTCCACTCCCCGCGACCCCACACAACCAGTAGCAAATACCTTACCCATCAACAGTGAAATGATTTTACCTAGAAGTAAATATAATAGTTTCATTCCCCTAATTAAAATCCTTCAGTGGTTCCTCTCACTGCTCTGGGGATATAATTAAGCTTCTCCATATGACTAACAAGGCCCTTCAGCTCTGACCTCTCTGTAACTTTGCAGACTCACCCTTATGTGACATCCTAACGCAGCCCTTTCTTTCCAGCTGTTCTGACTTACACACGGCCCCTGTGCATGTCCCATGTACTCTGACACCTCCATGCAGTTAAGGATGCTTACCTCTATAATGTCCTCACCCTCTTCTCCAGTTCACTCTGATTTGTCTGCGAAGACTCAGTTCTAGCCCCACCTTATCTTGTAAGCATGTCCTGATACCCAGTTCCAGGCTGAGTTAGGTGCATTTTTGAGCAGCTTCTGGCAGTAGCCAGTAAATAGCCCCATTGTAGCACATTATATATTGCTTTACCGTCATTGCTTTTATTCTGTGTCATTCTCAGGTGATCTCAATAGGGCAGAAACTAAGTTTTGCCCCATTTTGTATCCCCAGGATTTATTCCATTGTCTTAATGTACAGAATGTTCAATAAATGTTAAACGAATGATCTCATTTTGTGACTTACATTCTTTAGCAACAAAGAAGTTCCTTAAGATGATATGGGAAATTATAGGCATCTTCAAAGTGCCCTAAATTATTGTTTAAAAAGGCTTTAAAAATGACTAAGAATTTCACTACCTTCTTGTCTTGAATTAAAAACTTATTCTATGTGTATGTACTGAGCCCCAGCATGTAGTGCAAGTGAAGTCACAGAGTAGAGGTACCGAATATTGGACAGCCTGTGTTAAGTACTCTGGGGAAGAGAGAATATCTTGGGCTTCTTTTAAATCCCCTACAGGACCTAATACCAAGAGCTCAGTAAATACTTGTTGTTTGATTGACTGTTTCAAATATATACAGTCAGTGCTGCCAAGAAACTCACAATCTAATTTATTAAGTGGTGACAAGTTAGTGATGCAACAGGGAAATTTGGGGATTATATCATAAAAGCATAGCATGGTAATTTGTGAAGCATGTTATTGGTGGTCATCTTGTCCATAGCCTCTGCATTAGAGAGAATGGGTCAATTCATCTGCCTCATTTATATAATAATATTCACTGCCAAAGTATTAAATCTTTTTTTTTGGTCTCTTTCCACTTGACATTCTATAGTTTCAACACTTAGTTATATAACAGTGAGTCACACCTCCATATCTCTAGCCTTAATCCGTCTCTTAAGGTATGGACTATATTTCTAACTACAGAACATCTGGATTTCAGAAAGAACCTTGTACACCACAAGTCCAGATCTGAGCTCATTGTCTGATCCTTCTCCATCCTCAGTCTAGATTACTGACCACTAGGCTGTCATTTACTGATTCGTGACTGTGGTTACATTACTTAAACTCTCTAGGCTTAGTTTTTCTGACCTGTAAAACTGTATAATATTAAGTTTCTACCTCATATAGATGTTGCGAGGATTAAATGAGTTACTGTATGTAAAACATTTAGAATGGTTCCTGGCACACTCTAACTTTCAGTGAGTATTTGCTTCTATTATTTTTCTTACCTATATTTCTTTGAAATCTGAGTTGTTCTCACTATCATCCTCTTCTTCACCTCCATATCCAAGGTCATTAATTTTCGTACATTCTACTTTGTATTGATTCTCTCAACTTTCCTATTGTCCAGTCAAGAAAATAACCACCCCTCCAGGTGTATCTAACAGAGGAAAAGTAATTACTATTCAAGAAATTGACTTAAGTAGGTTATGGAAGAACTAAGAAACAAAAAGAGATATTAGCCAAAGCAGGAAGCCACTATCACTCCTAAGGCTGGAAGGACAATGGAACAACCCTGGCTTTCTCCATCCTCTCACTCTCCTGTTTTCCTCCAGCACCTTTTCTAGGTCAGACTTGTATGGAAGCTAGTCAGCAATGGAGACCAAAGAAGAAAGTTAGTTTCTGTAAAACAGAACAGAGCAGAAGAAGGGATTCTTACATGAGCCCTATTCACTCTCTTTCTCTTTCTCTATCTCTCTCTCTCTCTGTCTCTCTCTATCTCTGCCTTTGTTCCTGTTTCTCTCCTGTCTTTGTTCAGGCTGTGGCTACCTCATGCCTGGACTGTTTGTACAGCTTCCTCACCAATTTTCCTGGCATCGGCTTCTTCCTACTGTAGTTCCTGCTCTATATTTCCTCCAGAGTTACCTTATTTTAAAAATCCACACATGTCACTCTGACTTAAAAACCTTGGGTTCCTCCCTATTTCCCATAGGATAAAGTCCAAATTCAATATCATGCTTACTAGAGCCTTTATTCTCAGAATCTAAGTTATTGTGGGTAAAAAATGGATGACTGCAAATGATTTTATAGTTTAAATATCTCCTGTTGAATCTCCCGTCATTTCTATGCCACAGGCAACTAGAAATTTACACTGTATTAGTCAAGGTTCTCTAGAGAAGCAGAACTAATAGGAGATATATACATATATATATGTATATATAGTATATTATATATATAGGAGATATATAATATACTATATATAAGCACTTAAACTATGATATATATAGTATATATATATGATATATATAAGTATATATGGGAGTTTATTAAGTATTAATTCACATGAGCACAAGGTCCCACAATAGGCCATCTGCAAGCAGAGGAGCAAGGAGACACAGTCTGAATCCCAAAACTGAAGAATATGGAGTCTGATGTTTGAAGGCAGGAAGCATCCAGCACCGGAGAAAGATATAGGCTGGGAGGCTAGGCGAGTCCAGTCTTTTTGCATTTTTTTTCTGCCTGCTTTATATTCTAGCCACTCTGGCAGCTAAATAGATGGTGTCCACTCAGATTAAGGGTGGGTCTGCCTTTCCCAGCCCACTGACTCAATTGTTAGTCTCCTTTGGTAACACGCTCACAGACACACTCAGGATCAATATCTTGCATCCTTCAATCCAATCAAATTGACAGTCAGTATTAACCATCACATACATCAAAGCTTTTCATGCGCTTTAATCTGCCTAGAAAACTCATGTTTGTTTTTCCTTGAAGGTTTTCCATGGGCCTCTAGAGTTAGTTGCCCTTTTTTTTGTATGTTTCTTCTGCATTGCTCCCTAACTTTATTCTAGCACTTTTCCTGCTGCATCAAACTGTCTACTTTCTACCTGTTTATTCTGTTTTCTTCATGCAGATTCCTCCTGAGAACATTGAACAGAAGTTTGTGGGATCTCTTTAAATGTTAAATAAATGACTAATACTGTACATAGTAACTGTGCCAAGATTTGCCTGACTGAATAATTTTGTGTGGGCTCCAGTTGGAGTTCTGTGGACATTGCTGTGTGAGCAATAGCATCCTTTCTCTTTTGTCAGAGCATGCAAACTGGTGGACTGATTTATTTCACCAGATTTCCTAGTCAACCTGGTCCGTGAATTCTGAGTGGAGATTCAATTTAAAAAATGAATATGTTTCCACCATTTAAGACTGGAGTTTTCTCTTCTGCATCTTTTCCATTTTTTTCTGACTCATAAATTTTCAAGACACACCTGGCCATGGAATCACAGTCACCACACACTAGGGTGTCCTACACCCTTGGATGATGAACCTAAAATATTTTTGGCATGATGTTTTCCAAAGAGCAGAAAATTCCATTGATATGGTTAATATGGTCTAAAATCAGTTCCACCTTTTTGACTTGTATCGTTTTGCCAGAATTGTCTGAATTAAGAATGTTCATGCTGCTAGGGCACTCGACAGCTGACTTTTCTTTTGCAAAACAGAAACTGGCATTTGTTGCAAAGGAATAGGGATTATGTTTCAATAATTGTGTGCTAGTTTTCTGTGCCTAGTTTAGATACAACCCCCAAAACTTGCAGCATGGCTTTGTGCAATCTTTTCATTTATTTTAAATTGTGAATTATCTCAGCAGACCCATGTAGCTTCTTGTGCCTTTGAAGTTTTGGAGATGTCATTTGAAAGTGAGTTAAAACTAGATTGATGTACCAAGAATAACTTATCCAGGTCATTTAATAAATGAATGCACCAAAGTTTCCAGTGCAAAAGTGAGAAATCCTACCTTTGGAACCAATTCTAAAAGAAATTCCCACCCTGCTTCTCTGCCTGATCCATGGCTATAGGTCTTGAATTCTACGTGGTAAGTACTATGATGGGGGCACATCAAGCATGAAAGCAAGAGCTGTTTGACTCAGTAAGCTGGAGTTAGGGAAGGGAGAGAGGGAAGTGCACGTCAAATGAGACAGCAATTAAGATCTAAGATAAGAAAACACCCATCATACAAAGAGTTTGGAGAATGGCACAATCCTTCCATTGGGATAGTAGGGTTGATGAGATGATTTTACCAGGGATATGACCAGTCTGGATGCTTCCCCTGTTCCCCCTTGTCCCACCTGGCATTATCACAGGTAGAAAATAGAAATGAACATTGGAAGCAGTGACCTCATTTTAAAAAATGCACACTTAGCTTATGAAAATGTTGAAGAAAACAATTAGCACTAGTTACTCAGGTATCTATTTTCCCATTGCAATATGGTTATTTTTATACATGCCTATATCTTCAATAATTCTAAGATTATTTAAAATTTAAATGTTTCTCAGGGGCAAGAACTAAATGCTATTCATTTTTATACACTGAAAGTCTTGCACAGTGCCTGACATGTGACAGTAGTAAAAAATATGCTTGTGGAATAAATTACTGGACACGTGGGGAATATATGAAAATAACACACATGGAGTGACTTTTAAAAAATAAATTATTCCTTGTCCTGGTTTCTAATATGATTAATGAATAAATAAGATGTTTCTTGGATTCTTTCTCGAGGACTGACCATGACCCAAGTTGTATTCTTGCAAGACAAATATAGGTGTTAAATGTCTGAATTGTGTAAATGTAAATATTTAACTAGAGGTGGGGTTATCAAGAACTCAATATTTCAAAATGCAGCGTTCAAGAGAAACTGGTTTGACAGCCAAGAATGGATCTAGAAGTTCAAAGTTGGAATTCATGAGACAGAGTTCACCACATACCGAAGAACAGGGTTAGTTCAGAAGCTAAGAAGGTCAGTGATATAGTTTGGCTGTGTCTCCACCCAAATCTCATCTTGAATTGTAGCTCTCATAATCCCCACATGCTGTAGGAGGGAGATGGTGGGAGGTAATTAAATCATGGGGTTGAGTTTTTCCCATGCTGTTCTTGTGATAGTGAATAAGTCTCACGAGATCTGATGGTTTTATAAAGGGGAGTTCCCCTGCACACTCTCTCTTTCCTGCCATCATGTAAGACGTGCCTTTGTTCCTCCTCTGCCTTCCACCATGATTATGAGGTCTCCCCAGCCATGTGGAACTGTGAGACCACTAAACCTTTTTTTCTTTATAAATTACCCAGTCTCAGGTATGTCTTTATTAGCAGCATGAGAATGGACTAATACACTAAGATACTCATTGAAGCCAACCATTGACACACAGCCTTGATACAGGTACTCTAAGGGGCCAAAGAGGATCAGACAGAAATGTAAAACCTAGCCATTAACCCATGATAAACTAGGCCTTCATCTACACAAGTGCTTCTTAACTCTGTTAATATCAAGGCACATATAAAAAATGATAATTTAAGGTACCCTAGATTAAACTGCAGGCCTGAAGGGATCAATATATGAACACACTTGTAACCCTTAACCAGCAATGGCTAGAGGTTCTGGTCTACTCAGTTACTCCATGCAGTTTGATGCCTTTAGACTCTTGGGTAGCCAATAAGCAGTTGCACACATATTAGGCAAGCTAAGCTGCTAGGTTTAGAGAAAATAATTTGTTTGAATTAGTATGTCACTCCAATACTAGTTGTGGTAGAACATAAAAAGTCCAGTTAATTATGACAGAACAAATACTAACTGCTACTAAACGCAATCATCCATTTAAGACATGGAGTATGAATTGGTTGATAGTGGAATAAACCTATATATATTTGGGTTTTTATCCACAGTTTTCTATTATTTTCTAACCTTACCACAATCATCAGTGAGTACGTATTAATTTTTTATGGTATGCAAAGTTTTACTTTTGGTATTAACCCTGAGAAAACACAGAGAAAGTCATAGTCCTGCTATATAGTCAAGCAGAAAAAAAGCATTTGTTATTTTTAGTTAGAAATATTATATTATAATACTTAAGGCCATTCTATAAGTCTAAACATTTGATATAAAATATTTAGTTATTTGGTTATCCTTTTCCAATATAAATAAATTCTAACATTTATTGAGTCTTTTAAAGTTGTGTCAATCAAAATACCAAGAGTATTGTTAAGAGTATTTCTATGAGTTAAGTACTATTTTTAGCCCTATGTACAACTAAGGCTAATGAAACTTTTGCACATGTATACATATGTAACTTACCTGCACATTGAGCACATGTACCATAAAACCTAAAGTATAATAATAATAATAATAATAATAATAAAAAAGAAAAAAAATTGTATAGCTAAGAAGTGACAGAGCCTTCACCCCAATTCAAATTTCTCTAGTTCCAAATCCCATGATTTTACTAGGTTACACTGAGTTCTCTCTTTCAATAAAATAAAATATTTAGACTGGCTAATTCATTTAACATCCAACAAACATATATTAAACATGTGCAAGATAAAATGCTAGCTGATTTGGGTACAAAGATGAAAAGAATATGGATGCTGCCAGGGATTGATCCAAGTTTTGTGAGGTTTTAAGCTTATGTAATTTGGAGAGCTTCTTAAAGAAGAAATAATATACAACATAAATGGTAATTATTTTGATAGAGCTCCATAAAATATGTGATAGCAAGTTAAAAGGAGGCCTTGCAGGAACCCAGAAGGCTTCACACAGGGCTGATCATGAAGACTGAAAGGAGCCTGACTAGATGTAGAAAGGTCCATTCTGGCAGAGGAAACTACATTCTAAGCTTCAGAGGTGTGGCAAGGGCAGAGGGTATTGCCAGAGGACCACAAGTAATTCACTATGTCTGACACTGAAAATGTGTGTCTGAAGTAGGTGGTAGAATGATATAAAACCAGGAAAAATAAAGAGTCAGCCAGACGCCAGACAGTGGGAAAATGGTGCTATATGAAGGAGTTTTGATGTAATTTTTAAGGTATTGGGTATTTAGATGTAGTCTCTTAGACACTGAGATGTGACTGAAAATTTTTGATCAAGGCATCAGATTTTTATTTTGGGATATTCTCATCAAGGATTGAGTAGAGGGGCATAGGGCTAGAGCAAGATTGATAAGCAAGAGAGAAATGTTGAGAACCTGAACTCAAGGGTGAAACAAAGGGAATGGAAAAGATGAAGAGTTAAGGGAAGAAAAGCATCACATTTGGATTGATTAGACATGGCAGGTAAAGGAGAGGGAGAGATTTAACGTGATTCCAAGGTTTCTAGCTTGGGTGGCTACCTGGATTCCAGAGCCATAGGAGAGGAAAGGAGGTTTTCAGAAAAAAAGATACAATCTACCAAGTGTGAGGGCCTAGAGGACAGTCAGCCAGCAAAGTCTTGTCACAGCTGAAGATGTGATTTCAGAGATCTGGAGGAAGAATCTGGCCTAGAGATTCCGATCTGGAAAACAGCCAGCAGCCTTTCATAGTTGAAACAGTGTGGATGCCCTTGCCAGGGACTGTCTGTGGAGTGGAGTAAGAATGGGAGGTGGTAGAGGACAGAGCTTTGAGAGAAACATGTAATGAACATGGGAAGATAGGGGAGTTGTCAGGATAGCCTGGGAAGAAAGCACTTTCCGAATCTAAAATATTCAATTTTTGAAATATTCTCTGAGTTTTTATTTATGTCTTTGAGCAATCACAAGCAAAATTTCAAATTTTTTCCTTGAGAACTTCTACCCTTATTCTAGCAAGGGTTCCCTCTTTGCTCCAAACATATTTGGACCTATGTCCTTTCTTTTCAATACTTAGTGGTTTTTAACCTGGTTGCCTACTAGAATCATGGGGAGAACTTAAACAAACAAAAAATAATGAAAACAATGCCTTAGATCAAAATGCTGATTTCTTGACTCTGGATGGGCCCTAGCACAATATTAGTTCTTCAAACCTTGTCAGGGGATTTTAATGTGTAGCTAGGGTTGAGAAGAACTATCTTAAGTCATCATACAGAACCCCATGATGTTGAGTGACAACTGTAACTAAGGACTCCTAACTTCATACTCTAGCCTTGACCTCCTCCCTGAGCTCAAACAAATATATATTTGCTACTTGATATTTTTACTTCTAATAGGTATTTCAAACATGGTGTCTTCAAAATATCATTCATGGTTTTTTATCTCAAACCCGTTTCTCTCCCAATGCTCTCATCTCAATAAATGGCAGCAACATTTATGCACTCAGTCTCCAAATCTAGAAGTCATACTTAATACCACTTCATCCCTCACAATCCATTTCTCATCCAAAAGCAAATCTGACTGCTTTACTTTCCTGAACCCATCTACTTGTCATCATTTCAAACACTTGCCCAATTCCAAGTCATCACTTCTTTCTTATGACTGTAGCTGCTCTTAAATGATCTTACTTTTATTCTTATTTTCTTAAAGTCAATTATCCACACAAGCTACTAAAATGCTAGTGCTAATTATGACTCAGTGGAACCCTGGGGATCTATGGGACACAGTATAGAATCCTCTGGCTAGAAATAATAGGCGCAAGGTGCCAGTAGAAGGTCTTGTCTTTGTGCACCAAGAAACTAGGGCCTTCCCACTTCACTTGGCAATCCCAGCCATTGACTTGGACTTGGCAATTCTTGTAGGCTTCTTCACCTCATGGTGCCTTTAAAGTTAGCATCGTGGGTGGATATCTGGCCTGTTCCCCTGACACTCCAGTTCCAACCTTCCAGCTTTTCCTCATATTTTGACCTATCTTTGATACTCTTGCTGCCCTGGAATTAGACTTGCAATTATTCACCTTTCTTTACACACCTTTCTTTATGTGTAAAAAGGGGCTAATGTTAATACGTATTTTATAGTTATTGGGAGGATTAAGTGAGAATTCATGTGAAGTGTCTGGTAGAGTATTCAATAATGTTTATTGTTATTGTTATAATTATTTTATTATTATTATAGTAGTAACACTATTAGAACTAGTTACAGTGCTTTTATTGTTGTCTAATTGAGTGTATCTTCAAACAGATCATGCATAAAGACAGATCTCATTGCTTTTGGGAAAAAAATCAGTGAATTTCTTATATCTCATTAAACTTTTGGTTAAACATTTTTTGCTTAAACTTCTGGTTCCTCAGTTGTTTCTTATCCTTACTTTTGCCTTCTATTTAGTCTCAGAGAACTTCTAGGCTGACCTGAAAAAATTCTGCAGTGGAATGTCATTTGGTAAGGTCTCCTAATTGAAGATATGTTCTTGGTTAGCCTTCTCCAATGCCTGAAATTTCCACATAAAATCTTTTTAGGGGAGAGATGGAAGGGAGGGGAACAGTTAGTGGCTTTTGAAAGATGTATTAGACAGACTGACAGACTTCTTCAGACAAACAGAACCAGAGGGCTGAATGGGGGTGGTGGAGGGGAGAGAGAGAGAGACAGAGAGAGAGAGAGAGATTTTAAGGAATTGACTCCTGTGATTTTGGAGGCTGGCAAGCCAAAAATCTGAAAGGCCAGCAGGCTGGAGATCCAGGGAAGAGTTGATCTTACAGTAAGAGTCTAAAGGCAGTCTGCTGAAAAGATTCCTTTTTCCTCAGGGGAGGTCAGTCTTTTTCTATTAAAGCATGCAACTGATTGGATGAGACCCACCCACATTATGGAGGGTAATCTGCTTTGCTCAAAGTCTACTGAGTTCAATGTAAACCTCATCTAAAAAATATTTTCACAGAAACTGAAACATCTAGAATAATGCCTGGTTAAATATCTGGGTACAATGGTCTAGCCAAGTTGACAAATAAAATTATCCATCACAAAAGGCAAGTGCCATTTGAAAGAGGTAAAAAAATCCAAGTCAATATGTGCATTCTATATAAATCATGTTTCCACCCCACTCAGTAAATTCTCTTCAAGTACTTTCTCATATGTTACTTGTTCTTTTCCTCAAAGATGCTCTTTAAAATATCATATATAGGCAGGTTGTAAAAAGCATCAATTGAGACATAAATAATTCATCTTTCTCAAGTGAATAACTAAGTAGACAATTCAAAACAGAGTTTAAAATTCCACTCCAGAAATTGCTTTTTAGATATTTTGGTACTTTTGCTGCAAAAGCTTTCAGAAAGAAGTTGCTGAAAATTGTGGGGGGTGTTTTGGATGTCCACTAACTTGCAAGAGCCGAGAAACCTGGAACCATTTCTATCCTATTCACCATTAATTCTAGCACAGCACCAGCACTTTGTGGGCATTCAATAAATATTTATGGAAGGAATAAGTGGGACTATTTGTTCCCAATTAAAATTGGTCTTAATTTTTTTATTCTGTATGTGGTGCCTCTCTAGGACCACAAGGTGTAATGACTCCTGTGATGTCACCTGGCTTTTTTTGTATCAGTTATAGGGTGGTGAGGGGAGGGGTATAGTGAGTGACTGCATGCGTAGTGGCTGGACTGTCTGGGGTCACATGCTGGTGTGGCACTTATTCTTTGTGTGATCCTGGACAGATCACTTAACTTCTTTGTGCTTCAGTTTCTTTATATGTAAAATGGGGTTAGTGATAATGTGTATTTTATATCGGGAGGACTAAATGAGAATTCATGTGAAGTGCCTGGTAAGAGTATTCAATAATGTTTATTATTATTGTTGTAATTATTATATTATTATTATAGTAGTAGCAGGATTAGAACTAGTTACAGTGCTTTTATTGTTGTCTAATTGAGTGTGTCTTCAAACAGATCACCCATAAAGACTGATTTCATTGCTTTTGGGAAAAATCATTCATTCAGTGAATTACTTATATTTCACTTAAACAGAGTCTTCAAAGATGACATCATGTGGGGTACCACCTTTCTGGCTTTGACCCATACCCTCAATTCCAAATATCAGATGCTTCCCCAGATTTGAATGTCCCTCTTATGTCACAAAGGAAGTAAGACTAGCCACCCTGGCCATTTTTTCCACACCTTCATTGTAACCTCAGTGATGTTTCCGTTCCTTCTAAGCTGACATTAGCTAAGCTTAGCAGGTGTGAGGTGAGACACCCTTAGTTTCTATAGTGTTTTATTGTTATTCCTTCATGTTATTTAGAGTTTAAAGTTAGTCTTAGGAGGACATTGCTTGGTGCCTAGGGGCCAGTGGAGCTTACAGTCAGGCTGTTGGTGGTCACAAGGACCCATGATTTCTGGGGAGAGGAAGGGTGTGAACCAGGTGTCCTGGCCAGCCTCCAAATTTGGCTCAGGGAATTTTACCTCCTGAAATTCCCCCCGTCCTTTCAATTGGATATGGTATTCCTCTCGGTTTCCTGTCCCAAACTGAGATCCATGGGATTGTGGTGTGGCTGCAGAACAGCTGCTGCATTCCACCACTGAGGTGCTGTGCATGGATTCCAGGGGTGGATGAAGCAAGAGGCTTATGCACAGCTTGGACAAAGTATCAGCTTGCAAAATATTTGGGGACCCTCTGGGATGAAGGACTCTGGGCAGAGCAGTGATGCTGTAGTGGTGACGTGTACTGATTCATTGCTATCTCCTGGAATGTCATGGGCTTTAGCTGTGTGGACCAGAGCCCATGTGGTTACTTGTTCTGCTGGCATGAGAGTCTGTGTGAGAGGAATGGCCTCATGGTGTTCACAGCAGGATGCTGTGATTGACAGGAGTGGGAAGCCCTAGGGGTAAATTTCAGCTGCTAGTTCTGGCCAGATGGGAGAGGCCTCCCATGTGTGTTGGGATGGGGATAGAGGCTTCTAAGATAGCTAGCCCATTGAATTACATTGCGTTTCAGAATTTATATTTTTTGGCGGACTGCTAATGGCCCATATCCAGAAGGAATGTGATAAACACAGCAATGACAACAATGAAATCTTATACACTGACAATGAAATCAAAACACTTGCCTGGTGTGAGCCTCCCTTGACTACATATAGGGAAGGATAAAAAGAAAAGCAAAATATGTGAAATATCTAATTTTATTACAATAGCCAGGACTCTACATATCAAAAAAATACATGAAAATTTCAGCTTCAAGTCACGGGAATAATAAAAAGTGTATATTCTCTGCCTTCTGGGAAATCTCAGACCTTGAAATTCTGCAGGGAATCTCCCCTCCTCCACTGTTTCACACATTTCTGAATCTAGCCTAGGATTTCCAGATTAAGTAAGGTCCCAGCAGTTGTGGAAGAAATGATCCGGTGATTACTTGTCATCCATAGGACCACAGAGACTGAGTTTAGGAAACTGGACCTAATTTGTTCCAATGAAAGCAGGCATTGACTTGAACTTGAACCAGAAATATATGAAAAGTCCAGGAACTATGTATATATTTTCTCTCTTCTTTCAGCATTCTTTTTCCCCCATAGCCCTCCCAGCTTCCTTTGTTTTCTGAACATGCTCTAAATTTTTTTTTCTATGCACTTTCTTTCACCCCAATCTCATTATAGAAGAAGCTAAAAACAGTGATTCAGGAAGACAGCGAACTAGAAAAGGCTCTACTTATTGCCCCTAAATCAATCCTATAGATATTGAGAAGGCAAAAGGAAGATGGATATTAGAAACTAACTTAAAATTGTTAGACATCCTTGGCAAGATTGCTCTGGGGGCTGAAGCCTTGGGAAAAGGGTCCGAAACAGAGCACTGAGGAAACAGATCCAATCTATTCTTGACTCTCTCCAGTATTGCTTTGAGACGATGCCTGCCCCATCCCCTCTGAATCAGTCAATCCTGAGTTAACAAGGAAGTTCAGGTCTGTGCCAAAAGCCTTATTGGTGAGAGAGGCTGCTGAGAGTAGATAGTCACCCTTTAACCTCTTTCTCTCCAAACCTCCAAAATTTTTGGTTAATATCCCAGGAAACTACTATCCAGCACTTCTTCTTGTGTCCTCTTCCATAAGCTCAACCACATCAACCATATGACTCTTTCTCTGAAATTCTTTTTCTCATATTTTTCAGTCTTGCTCCTTCCAGAATCTGAACCAACCACTGAAGCCCCTTGTCACAGCTCAGGAATTCATAAATAGCTGTACTTCAGGCAACTTCTTCTTCCATGCAAATTGAACCACGTGTAGAGCTTGTAGTTTTGCTCACTGGGGAATTTCCCTTCACCACTGTTTTTGAGAGACTCCCCTGAGTGCAGCGATAGTGTCGCAGCAGTCCGTTTCTGGTATTATGCCAACTGCCTTGTGAGCCAGACCTGAGATTCCCCCCCCTTATTTTTTTACTGATTGTAGAGGCCTGCCTCACCACTACCATGAGACCACAGTTGAGGGAGAGGAGTTTATAAAGTCTTGGAAGTCTTAAACTATTTGTTCATGCAATTTACTTGTACTTTCTCAACCCTCTCAAGCTCAATACTAGATGTACTATTTTCATTGTACAATGACTTGCTGCTGCTCTCTCTTGACCATATAACTTGGTGGATCTAAAGAGAGCTAGGTCATGGTCAAATGTTCTGGTCACATAGTCACCTGCTATTTAATGATCAGGCTCTCAGTCTCTAGTAGAGCCTGTAGCTGTCAATCAAGTGCCAGATAATTATCTGTTGAACAATATGTGGATTTGTTTTAGAATTCTAAAATCCTGTCCTGAATATCCCCTAGTAATTGCTGGAGGCTCCACATAGCATCTGTGTCTAGTACCTTAACCACCTTCAATACCTCTGGTATTATTGGCCTTGCTGGGTCACATGGCCAAAGCTGTAGGGAACCCACTAAGGATCCCTTTCTTGTTCTGGACCCTAATCAAAACTAACATGCTTCTGAGTGACTTGCTAAATGGGCTAAAACATTATTCCCAATTATGATATGTGCTACCTTCAAAGTTGAAAGAGGACCACCAAACCCTGTGCCTCTTTTTTAGTAGTGGAAGGTGCAAGGTGTAGTAATTTGTACTTTACCTTAGAGAGGATGTCTCAGCATGCACCAGACCATTGCATCCCTACAAACTTCACCAATGAGGAAAGCTGAATTTTCCTGAGGTTATCTCTCACAGGGTTACCTCTGGCCTACATCTAGGGCACCTTTTACTTCTCACTACGTCCAATATTCAGCCTCACAGTGATCAGGGAAATGCACGGAAAATAAAAGTTTTCCCATCTATAATGTTGTCAAAGTTTACAAAATGATTTAATGATTTACATTTTTTTGAATTTTCTAGGATTTGGGAAATGGTCACTCTTGATCATTGATAGTAAGAATATAAATTGGTACAATTCTGAAGGCAATATCTGTATTTTATGTATTTAATGTATATACACATATGCATGTATAAATACAATATATTTAGCAACATATAGTACATATATGTGTTTACATATATCATAAATATAAAATCCATATAATTTATAATCTAGTAATTTCATTTCTGTCCTTATCCTAAAGAAACATAAGGAAGAAATGCATACAGAATAATCTCCATGAAGCAAGATACCAGAGTGATGAAATAATCTGTACAACAAACCCCCACGACATGAGTTTACCTGTGTAACACACCTGTATGTGTACCGTCAAGCCTAAAATAAAAGTTAAACATTTAACATTAATCATTTTTCACAAAACAATTGAAATCCTTTTGTTGTCTTTTACATAATCCTCAGCAGGTGTTTTTGATGCTATTGATGATAGTGCTTTTCTCATAATAAAATATATTTAGTGGGATCCAACATTTAGTACAATCCAACGTACTGTCCTTTCTTTCTCTCCCACACATGTAGCTATTTGATATCAGACCAAAACAATGACACCAGAAAACAATAAGTCCTGCTAACTCACTCCTTCCACTTTGTCGTTGTTATAGCCAAAAATTCTCTGAGTTCACTGCTGAGCCAAAGAGGGTGAGCAGACCACTGTGTGTTCTTGTTTGAAAGTACACTTAAGACTTCAACAAGAACCCAACCCAGAAGTTCTGCTTCTTTTTCTTATCTAGTCTAGATTCACATCTGCAAAATAGGTAGCTATATTAAGAACAAGCTGGATTGTGCTGCAGTAACAACTCCAAAATCCCAATGACTTAAAACAACAAAGGTTTACTTCTCTTTCTCATGACACATCTGTCATGCATCAGCTGGGGCTCTTTGCATCATTCTCATGCCAGGATGAAAATGATGGAGCAACCTCTACCTGGAGCATTTCTTCTCACCCACAAGAGAAGATAAGGGAGAGGTGGCATATTGCACCCCAGCTCTTAAGATTTCTGTCCCAAATTAACATTATTCTACTCAAATTTTACTAGTCAATTTTTCTAAGTGCTTGAAGGGGGAACCAAAAATATTTGGTTTCTGGCAATAATAACTACGACAGTAGCATAGACACATCCAAACTAACTTTAATTCAATGACCTTACTGCTTACTACATTACAATAACTATGCACTCATTGAAGGAATTTTCTGAATGTTCACTATGAGGTTCATGGCTATGCTCTCTGCTAAAAATATGAGGCTTGATAGCTGCACAGGCCTTAATAATGCTTGTTTTGTCACATATGAGCAGAAATCTTCATACATCTTTTCAAAGTAGTTGAGAACAGTAGAAGGTTATAAGCATAGAGTTGTAAAATCAGTGTAAAAGCCTCTGCTTTTGTGTTTAAAGTGAAACTGCTAAGTGAGTGGATCAAGGTATAAGGCAAAGGGGTCCGAGTCGGAATAGCACATATTGAATATAGACAGCAACAAAATGCTGAGTGCCAAAAAGTCCATTTCAAGAAGATTGTGTTGAATGGGGCAAAAGCTGTGCTGTATTTGATGATTCCCCACACACAGTCACTTGAGCTAAAAGCCAGTCTGTTCATCCTTTGTGTATCTGGAGAATAAAATTGAGAAGCTGTGGAGACATGTCCTAATTGAAGTCTTCAGGAACAAAAGCTGAAACATGGTTGAATGTTTTTCACAGGCTCTACATGAGGCTTATAGCACAGACCTGTCATGGTCACTGGCTCAGGCTGGAAGGCTCATTCAAGATGTAAGGTGGCCACATTTTCAACCTGAGAATATTCTGTTGTCCAAATGGAACCTTCTGCTGGGACAATGAACAAATCCCTCTGTGTTGCTTGGAGAATTCTTTTTCAAAACGTTAGTACCAATTTTCAGTTAGAAGTGGAGTGGGCAGCACTGTGTGTGGTAAGAAGTTTATGGTTTTGTCAAGGAGTTTAACAAGATAAGTTGAGTCAATTTATGGTTTATTTGGGTACTTGATTACATGGCCCGTGCTACCTGGTATTTATGTACCCTGTGAGAGATCCTGGTATAATCTGTGTGGCACAGAAGTGGGAGTTAAACCTCAATTTTTGGACTCTATTAACTCAGTCTGTAATGCTGCTCCCCTTGTCACCATCAGAAGCTCGGCATCTCAATTTACAAATATTTTCTTAGCTTCACGACTTGGTGAGTATGAACAACTGTCATTTCTTAAAGACAGAACATTCTTCTCTCTCAAACCACATGAGAATGAACTGCTGATGGCTGCCCTGGGTGTTTTAATCGGGACGGTAAGCTCTGAAATTACTCTCTGGGTCATTGTCATCCACCCTCTCTTTTGCCAAGTTAATTTTTCTTCATTAATACAAGAACTGTCTGGAAAAAAATTTAAATTTTTGCTAAATGAAAACCAGTAAAAAAGCTCAAGCCAAAAATTGTTGGCAATCTTCATGCTGAATTATGCAGTCTGCACATTGCAGGCAGCCTGTGGGTCCTGAGGCTGTCACAAATAACAGGGGAATGTGGCTCTTTCTCCCAACAGGAAGAGCCTCTGCCCAGTGGTCTGGGCCCTGGGCCATGGCTGAACTTTATTGCTGCTTCCAAGGAAAGCTTTCTGTTTTACCCACACATGAAATGGTTATGATGTTGAGAATAACAATTTACTAACTTATTTTTTCTAAGTGTGAAGCAGCCTGTCTCTTCTTAGGTGCATAAACTCTATCTTTATTCCTCAGCATTCACAATGGCAAATGCTGTTCTGTGTGCCACTCCTCCCTCTTGGTGCTCCTCCTCCCCCTCCAGCACTCCTGTGTACAGAGTGTTTATATGCTGTTGTGGCTTCCCAAGCTCCTTCTCAGGCTCAGGCCTCTGGGCAGAGCCTTCTTGTAGTGTTCACATTGTATTTCCTTCCATCCTTTCTTGCATCTCTGTGCACTCAGGTCCTGGTCCAAGAGCTGTGTAATCTGCTTGTGATAAGTTAGATCTTTATTATGCATTAGGCATTAATTACAGCTTATAGCTTAAAGTGAGTAATGGTTTAGTCAATAATTACAGCTTATAGCTTGAAGTGAGTCATGGTTTAGTCAAATGACAAATGTGCGTTATAACAATGTTCTTCAATCCCATTAAAAAAAATTTGGTCGTGACCCACTCGTTGCATTATTTTCCATAATTCTTCATTCTCACAGCTGAGAACTCATTTTTGCAGCCTCAGCCTGCCTTCATTCTCTGAGACCAACCTTGTCAAGGGCAGGGAGCGAGTAAGTGAGATCAAGAAGTTCAGCTCTAACTAAGCCTTGTGCTTTCTGCTCTGGGCTTATAGTCTACTGCTAGCAACTGGATTCCTGCTTTGCTCTGAGACTCAATACTCCCAAATGCTCCTGATTCAGGGGCAGTGAGGTAAGTAGTAGAGTCACTCCAAAGGAGTGACTAACAAAGGAATTCTGGGGCAAAGGGTGTGGGGACTTTTTAGGCTTTGGGTGAGAGGGCAGAGCAGGTTCCAGGACTCTTCCAATCAAACCACAAAAGAGGCTGCTTTCTCTCACCTGTCTTTTAGGTTGATGCTGCCCACAAGTGAGGCTGGCTAAACAGAACTCTGCTGTTCTCAGGAACATTTTTCCCTGTCATGAGCATCCTCCTTCAACAGGAATGCTTTGCTTTGTTTAGTTGTTTCATTATCATACCATGCACTGTCTCAGAGTAGACATAAAGGTCATACTACAGATTGTTCCCCACAGTATGTGAAAAAAATTAGGATTTTACATAGTTAAATAAATGAATTAGACATTTCCTGAACCAATAAAGTCTAGGTAGCCATCATAGTATTTTGTTTTCCATGTGCCTGATACAAACCATTCCCTTTGGTTTGTGTAATGCCAGGCTCAAGGACTTTTTGCCTATAATGGTACAGGACAGCCTTGATTACACCTGAAGGATTCTTTTCTTTCTTTTTCTTTAAAATGAAATTTCATATGAGGACCAAAATCAACATGTTACAGTGTAAAAAATTCAAAATTTGTTAGATGCAAAATTTCAGGTTGCAAAATTTTTTATACAGAATGACTTCAGCAATGTAAAACATACACATAGGTTGAAAACTCCTAAATATGTTTATCATGGGATAGTAAGCCTATAGGTGATTTAGATCTTCTTCATATTAATCTCTATTTCCAACATTCTGGAACAGGTTTATGACAAGAAAGAAAATAAATGTTGCCTAAAAATAAAAAGCACTGATTCTGGATTTATGAGGACTTTATTCTACAGTAAAATTGTGGAACAAATATAAAGCATGCTGATTCTAATCAGGCTATTGTGAGAGTCAAGTGAGACAATGGGTGCAAAAGCACTGTAAAAAATGTGAGAGAATTATAGAGGACCACTCAAATATTCCCAAGGCATTGGGTAACAAAGTCAGAGGTGACTCCACCACTTACCCAACTGCCCCTGGATCAGGGACATATAAGAGTATTGAGTCTCAGAGCAAAGTAGTAATCTAGTTGCTAGAAGTAGACTGTCAGTCCAGAGCAGAAAGCACACAAGGTTTACTTAAGGCTGAATTTCTTGATTTCACTTACTCTGTCCCACTTACAAGGTTGGTTCCTGAGAATGAAGCCTGGCTGAGATGGCTAAAATGAGTTCTCAGCTATAAGAATGCAGAATTATGGAAAAAATGTGACGAATAGGTTACTACCAAATTTTTTTTAATGGGATGTAGGGACATATTTCATAAACACTTTTTAGCTTAACAGGATTCCTGCAGGCAATTTTAATGGTTATGTTTCAGGACAAGGACCTGCCTTTAGTTTGTGTGATAATGAGCCATGCTGTGACAAATGTACCTTGGCAGTGCTCTTACACAGTGAAATCCCAGTGGCAAGTACAAGCAGGAGCAGCAGGTGTACAAATGATCCAGGGATCAAGCAAAGCAAGGCATCCATCTGGCAGTTTTTTATTATCCAGAAAATAAGGCTGATTAGAGGGGGTGTGGAGTATGGGGGTCAGGGAAAGAAAAACAAACTGTAGGGCTGTGATTCATGAAGTGGAAATGACTAAAAGCCTAGCCTGAGAGCAGTTCAGTGACAGACAATGAAAGCAATGGCTTCATCTGCAAACCAAGCTGTCACTGGACACAGTAAGGAAAGTGAAGCTGCCCCTCTATTGGTTCAGTTTGCTCCTCCAGGTGCTTAGTGATGCCATCAGCAGCAGCAATACAAACCTCACAGTCCATAGAGGGAGGAGAGCATGTTTTCCCAAACTCATTTGGTTGTAAAGAACTAGCAGCTACTTATACAATTCCAAACAAAGGAAACTTTTTTTTGGAAAAATGTCAACATGGAACTCTCAAGTTAAGAATGGAAACCAACGTAGAATAGGGCTTCATGGGAACTCTAATCAGAACCAAGGCAAAATGGTCTCTCAATTAATCATGGCATCCATAATTCTTTCTATGCCTATTTTTTTCTATACTCTGCTCTATAATTATACTAACAAGCTTCTACTGCTTAATCAGAGCTTTTGAATGCTCAAATTTCAGCATACACATGGGCTCTGCCTTATCATAGCCACATGGCATGTCTGTGCAGTAGATTTGTGTAGAAGGGGTATGACCAGGACAGCAAATAACTAGTTACATATTTGGATCATTAAAAATTGCAACCTATTATGGGAAAAATTGTTACAGAGCCAGGAGACTATAGACTCCATAAGGAAAAAAACTATTCCACCTTATTCACCACTGTATCCATGTTGCCTAAAATAGTGTCCATTACATAGAGCTAATGATTAAATGAATACGTTCAGAAAGCATTTAGTGCTTCCTTGTGATGGAAGGAGCAGATAAAAGAGAGTTTTAGGAATTAGGATTTCTGCCTTTAAGAAATTATCTAATCTAATTGGAGAAATAAGTCATGCTGATATAAAATCATATGGATATAACGGATTTATCAGTAATGGTCTTGAGAGAAGTAAATGTCACACTTACTGGGGCAATTGAAGAAAATTTAGTTAAGGATTTATTTACCAAAACTAAAGGAAATAAGCAAGGCATGCTGTATCATTGGAGAGTTAGTGAGAGGTGAGATGTTACCCTCCCTAGGTCTGAAGATACAAAGAGGAAGTTGCTGGAATGGTGATGGTGAGCTATGGTTATGCAAGGGAGCTACTGGGTAGGAGCTGTGGTCTTAGGCAGAGGTATTTGGGGAGCTGGGAGAATAAAAACCCTGACAGTGGCCGGGAGTGGTGGCTCACGCCTGTAATCCCAGCACTTTGGGAGGCCTAGGAGGGTGGATCACCTGAGGTCAGGAGTTCTAGACCAGCCTGGCCAACATGGTGAAACACTGTCTCTACTAAAAATACAAAAATTAGCCAGGCATGGTCACAGGTGCCTATAGTCCTGGCTACTCAGGGGGCCAAGGTAGGAGAATTGCTTGAACCCGGGAGGTGGAGGTTTCAGCGAGCCAAGATCACGCCATTGCACTCCAGCTTGGGGAACAAGAGCGAGACTTCGTCTCAAAAAAAAAAAACAAAAAAAACCTGATCTTATTCACCTCCTACCTCAAATCCCCTACCTGTGCCTCTCATTGACTGACCCCAACCTGAAGGCCAAAGGCAAAAGAGCCTAAGGAATCATATGAAGTTACTCATCTGGGCCACAAAAAGGATGAAGAGTAGCACATCAGAGGAGGAACATGGAAAATATCTTGCAAAGTGGAGGGTAGCATATTACTAATGTGATTTTTATATTTTCCACTTTATTGCACATAATTAATTCATTTTCCAGCTAAAAGCAGATTATTAAAGTAGAAAAGCAGGTAGAAATAGGCCCTCCTTCAACTGCTTATCTCTAACCTGAATTTGTTCAGTCCATGCAGATTGAACAATCTTGAGAGTCAAGCTTTGAGAACAAAAATTCTAAGGTTCTAAATTCCAAAAGTGACCTGCATGGCTCAGAAATAAGTCTTAGATGTTGGAATATTGACTTCTGCCATTATTGGTAATTTAGAGAGGAGGTATTTTTTTTTTTCTAATAAAGGCTGGCAGGAAAACAGAAAGAGAGAAACAGCAGCTCAGAAAGCATTCTTACTTGCTTTCCTCTTGCCTGAGCAGTTGAACCTTGAGGAAAGGCACTATGTGAATAACATCTAAATAGGTTTGTGGGAAATTCTCAGAGATTAGCAGAGGGAGAAGGGTGTGCTTTTGTACTTTTCAGAGCATAGACAGAGAATATTTTGTAAATCTTGTGGCAAAGAGCTGTATTTAGCATAGTATAGACAGAAATGATAGTGCCCAGGTGGTTGCTGAAAACTGTGTGAGAAAAGTGTCCAGTTAGATCAGACAGAGAATATCCTCAAAGTGCCCTTCACATGTATGCATGGTTTACAGAGGGTGGCTGCAATTACTAGGCTTCTCAAGGTGTGCACGAATCAGACGGGGCTGAGAGTGGAATCAGTGAGGAGACCAAAATGACAGGAAACTTATTATCAAACACTGCAGCAGAAACTGTGGAGCCCAGCATCAAACTCTAACAAAAATTAGATTCAACCAGTTGCACTTCAAAATACACTAGCATAAGATGTCCAGGGTCAAAACAATATTGACCAAATAACATCAGATACTAGTGAAGGACAAAAAGGGGAGCATCAAGGTATGAGCTCCATCCTGCTTCTATGAGGACATGTAAGCCCTTCTCTATACTCATAAGACATCATGACTAAGGAGGGGAAATGGACAGAAAACAGTACTTTCCCCTTGAACAACCTGAGTTAGATAGAAAATATATTTTTATTTATTTATTTATTTTTTATGGTAAATATTTTTATTATTAGTTTATCAGAAAAACTTGTACATAAAGGTGAGTTTGGATACAAAGAATATTCTAATATTCCAATTTCCTTTAGTTAGCAAGTTTAAAGTTCTGCCTCCACTATCACCTTCCTTCCCTGGAAGAGGGTAGATAGATTTGGTATATATTTCGTAAGTAAAAATAATTTATTAGATTGGGATGATGGAAAAGATAGAGGTAAGATTTACAACAAGCTTGACTGGGTGGATGGTGGAGCCGCCAAAAAGAGAGAATGTAGAAGAAGTAGCATATTTATATAGGCAGGTGATAAGTTCAAACACCAACATGCTGAGATTGACTGACTGCCTATGGGACATCAAGAAAAGAAAATACAGATGATCAAGGTTTAAAGCAGAGGTCTGGGATGTGATTATAGACATGACAGTAGTTAAATAATGTATTATAATGAGTAGTTGCCATCAAAGACTAGTTATTTTGTGGCAAATCTCATGCTAAGCTCTTTGCAAATATTGTCCCATTTGATTCTCACTAATAAGATTGAAAAATTGATGTTCAGAAGGATTTAACTTTTTACATAAAGTCAAACTGCTAGTAAATAGAATAGCTGAAGTTTACACTCGATTTTTTTTTAATCCACACTTAAGTTTTACATAATCCTCCCAGCTCAAAAAACTATAAAACATATATAAAGAATGAGGAAACAAATGGGCCAAGGGTAGATATCTATGAAGCACCAGCATTTAAGGGGTGAGAAGAGTAATAGATATAAAACAAAAACAAATAACAAGAAAACATGGTGTTACAAACACCAAGAAAGTAGACTGTTTCAAGTTGGAGGTCAGAGTCAAGACCGTCCAATTCAACAAAGAGAAATTAGTTGGGACCAGCTGCAATCTATTGTAAGATAGAGATGGTGCATCCTAAAATGAACATGAGCATGACCAGAGGACATAAGCAACTTGCATGAGCAAGAAGCCCAGACCCCCATTTCACCTACCATAGGTGCAACAGTGCCCCACTCATATCTCACCTGTGGCTGAAGGAGGAGGAAAACACCCGAGCTTGGTTGATGGATGGATGATTGCTATGTGGATTAAAACCAAAAATGAAATATTAGCTGCACTACAGCTCCACTTGGGGATGCTTTCAGAGACAATGGCAAGAATGTCTGCTGAATAGACAGCTTTAGGTGATATAGCTGAACATCTGCTGTGGGGGAAGAAAAGTTATCAGGCCATTCACCACTGCCGATTAGTTCATATATAATATATTCCAAGGAATACATATGGACTAATATATTCCAAAGAATATATATGGACTAATCAGTAGTGGTGAATGGCCTGATGAACTGGTCAATAACCTGAAAGAAGAAAAACTGGAAGATCAAAACAAGGAGAATCAAAGGAGAAGCATATGGATGGCCATATGAGAGTGGACACAAGTGTGATCATTGTATTATTATGATAACTCCCACTAGAAAGCATCCACCATGAAAGAGGCTCTAAACAACTAAGTAGACAAAACAATCTGGCTTGCTGTGTTAGACAGCTTTTCAGCAGCCATCCCAGAGCTGGTATGATGGGCAAACAGATGAAGAAGCCATGATGGCAAAGATGAGGCTCTGCATGAAATCAACAGCATGGACTCCCACTCACAAAGGCCAATTTAGTTATAGCTGCCTCTAACCCTGCAGCAAAAGAGACCAATGTTGAGACCTCAGAATGTCACTATTCCTCAAAGAAACCAACAACAACGTGACGGTAAGATGGCATCAAAATAATAGACAGTTTTAACCAATAAGTCAGGCTCAAGCTTGTCAAATTCAGAGGGCCAGAAGGAAAATACGTCTATTATATATGTATATTTCCACAGAAGCAAACTCTGGTTACTAGGAGCTAGGGGGTGGATGATGGTGGGCAGAGAAATGAGGGATTAGAGAGATATTAGTCAAAGGTTATAAAATTTTAGTTAGGAGGTATAAGTTCAAGGAATCTATTGTATAACATGTTGACAGTAGTTAGTAACGACGTAGTGTGTGCTTGAAAGTTGCTAAGAGAGTAGATTACAAGTGTTCTCACCATAAGAAAATAAATATGCAAGGTAATGCCTAGGATTTTTTTTTTATTATACTTTAAGTTTTAGGGTACATGTGCACAATGTGCAGGTTAGTTACATATGTATACATGTGCCATGCTGGTATGCCGCACCCATTAACTCGTCATTTAGCATTAGGTATATCTCCTAATGCTATCCCTCCCCGCTCCCCCCACCCCACAACCAGAGTGTGATATTCCCCTTCCTGTGTCCATGTGTTCTCATTGTTCAATTCCCACCTATGAGTGAGAACATGCGGTGTTTAGTTTTTTGTCCTTGCAATAGTTTACTGAGAATGATGATTTCCAATTTCATCCATGTCTCTACAAAGGACATGAACTCATCATTTTTTATGGCTGCATAGTATTCCACGGTGTATATGTGCCACATTTTCTTAATCCAGTCTATCATTGTTGGACATTTGGGTTGGTTCCAAGTCTTTGCTATTGTGAATAATGCTGCAATAAACATACGTGTGCATGTGTCTTTATAGCAGCATGATTTATACTCCTTTGGGTATATACCCAGTAATGGGATGGCTGGGTCAAATGGTATTTCTAGTTCTAGATCCCTGAAGAATCACCACACTGACTTCCACAATGGTTGAACTAGTTTACAGTCCCACCAACAGTGTAAAAGTGTTCCTATTTCTCCACATCCTCTCCAGCACCTGTTGTTTCCTGACTTTTTAATGATTGCCATTATAACTGGTGTGAGATGGTATCTTATTGTGATTTTGATTTGCATTTCCCTGATGGCAAGTGATGGTGAGCATTTTTTCATGTGTTTTTTGGCTGCATAAATGTCTTCCTTTGAGAAGTGTCTGTTCATGTCCTTCACCTGCTTTTGGATGGGGTTGTTTGTTTTTTTCTTGTAAATTTGTTTGAGTTCATTGTAGATTCTGGATATTAGCCCTTTGTCAGATGAGTAGGTTGTGAAAATTTTCTCCCATTTTGTAGGTTGCCTGTTCACTCTGATGGTAGTTTCTTTTGCTGTGCAGAAGCTCTTGAGTTTAATTAGATCCCATTTGTCAATTTTGGCTTTTGTTGCCATTGCTTTTGGTGTTTTAGACATGAAGTCCTTGCCCATGCCTATGTCCTGAATGGTAATGCCTAGGTTTTCTTCTAGTGTTTTTATGGTTTTAGGTCTAACATGTAAGTCTTTAATCCATCTTGAATTAATTTTTGTATAAGGTGTAAGGAAGGGATCCAGTTTCAGCTTTCAACATATGGCTAGCCAGTTTTCCCAGCACCATTTATTAAATAGGGAATCCTTTCCCCATTTCTTGTTTTTCTCAGGTTTGTCAAAGATCAGATAGTTGTAGATATGCGGCGTTATTTCTGAGGTCTCTGTTCTGTTCCATTGATCTATATCTCTGTTTTGGTACCAGTACCATGCTGTTTTGGTTACTGTAGCCTTGTAGTATAGTTTGAAGTCAGGTAGCATGATGCCTCCAGCTTTGTTCTTTTTGCTTAGGATTGACTTGGTGATGTGGGCTGTTTTTCGGTTCCATATGAACTTTAAAGTAGTTTTTTCCAATTCTGTGAAGAAAGTTATTGGTAGCTTGATGGGGATGGCACTAAATCTACAAATTACCTTGGGCAGTATGGCCGTTTTCACAATATTGATTCTTCCTACCCATGAGCATGGAATGTTCTTCCCTTTGTTTGTATCCTCTTTTATTTCCTTGAGCAGTGGTTTGTAGTTCTCCTTGAAGAGGTCCTTCAGGTCCCTTGTAAGTTGGATTCCTAGGTATTTTGTTCTCTTTGAAGCAATTGTGAATGGGAGTTCACTCATGATTTGGCTCTCTGTCTGTTATTGGTGTATAAGAATGCTTGTGATTTTTGTACATTGATTTTGTATCCTGAGACTTTGCTGAAGTTGCTTATCAGCTTAAGAAGATTTTGGGCTGAGACAATGGGGTTTTCTAGATATACAATCATGTCGTCTGCAAACAGGGACAATTTGACTTCCTCTTTTCCTAATTGAATACCCTTTATTTCCTTCTCCTGCCTAATTGCCCTGGCCAGAACTTCCAACACTATGTTGAATAGGAGTGGTGAGAGAGGGTATCCCTGTCTTGTGCCAGTTTTCAAAGGAAATGCTTCCAGTTTTTGCCCATTCGGTATGATATTGGCTGTGGGTTTGTCATAGATAGCTCTTATTATTTTGAGATACGTCCCATCAATACCTAATTTATTGAGAGTTTTTAGCATGAAGGTTGTTGAATTTTGTCAAAGGCCTTTTCTGCATCTATTGAGGTAATCATGTGGTTTTTGTCTTTGGTTCTGTTTATATGCTGGATTACATTTATTGATTTGCATATATCGAACCAGCCTTGCATCCCAGGGATGAAGCCCACTTGATCATGGTGGATAAGCTTTTTGATGTGCTGCTGGATTCTGTTTGCCAGTATTTTATTCAGGATTTTTGCATCAATGTTCATCAAGGATATTGGTCTAAAATTCTCTTTTTTGGTTGTGTCTCTGCCTGGCTTTGGTATCAGGATGATGCTGGCCTCATAAAATGAGTTAGGGAGGATTCCCTCTTTTTCTATTGATTGGAATAGTTTCAGAAGGAATGGTGCCTGTTCCTCCTTGTACCTCTGGTAGAATTTGGCTGTGAATCCATCTCCTAGACTGTTTTTAGTTGGTAAGCTATGGATTATTGCCACAATTTCAGCTCCTGTTATTGGTCTATTCAGAGATTCAACTTCTTCCTGGTTTAGTCGTGGGAGGGTGTATGTGTTGAGGAATTTATCCATTTTTCTAGATTTTCTAGTTTATTTGCGTAGAGGTGTTTGTAGTATTCTCTGATGGTAGTTTGTATTTCTGTGGGATCGGTGGTGATATCCCCTTTATCATTTTTTATTGTGTCTATTTGATTCTTCTCTGTTTTCTTCTTTATTAGTCTTGCTAGTGGTCTATCAATTTTGTTGATCCTTTCATAAAACCAGCTCCTGGATTCATTAATTTTTTGAAGGGTTTTTTGTGTCTCTATTTCCTTCAGTTCTGCTCTGAATTCAGTTATTTCTTGCCTTCTGCTAGCTTTTGAATGTGTTTGCTCTTGCTTTTCTAGTTCTTTTAATTGTGATGTTAGGGTGTCAATTTTGGATCTTTCCTGCTTTCTTTCTCTTGTGGGCATTTAGTGCTATAAATTTCCCTCTACACACTGCTTTGAATGTGTCCCACAGATTCTGGTGTCTTTGTTCTCGTTGGTTTCAAAGAACATCTTTATTTCTGCCTTCATTTCGTTATGTACCCAGTAGTCATTCAGGAGCAGGTTGTTCAGTTTCCATGTAGTTGAGCAGTTTTGAGTGAGTTTCTTAATCCTGAGTTCTAGTTTGATTGCACTGTGGTCTGAGAGACAGTTTGTTATAATTTCTGTTTTTTTACTTTTGCTGAGGAGAGCTTTACTTCCAACTATGTGGTCAATTTTGGAATAGGTGTGGTGTGGTGCTGAAAAAAATTCATATTCTGTTGATTTGGGGTGGAGAGTTCTGTAGATGTCAATTAGGTCTGCTTGGTGCAGAGCTGAGTTCAATTCCTGGGTAACCCTGTTAACTTTCTGTCTCGTTGATCTGTCTAATGTTGACAGTGGGGTGTTAAAGTCTCCCATTATTATTGTGTGGGAGTCTAAGTCTCTTTGTAGGTCACTCAGGACTTGCCTTATGAATCTGGGTGTTCCTATATCGGGTGCATATATATTTAAGATAGTTAGCTCTTCTTGTTGAATTGATCCCTTTACCATTATGTAATGGCCTTCTTTGTCTCTTTTGATCTTTGTTGGCTTAAAGTCTGTTTTATCAGAGACTAGGATTGCAACCCCTGCCTTTTTTTCTTTTCCATTTGCTTGGTAGATCTTCCTCCATCCCTTTATTTTGAGCCTATGTGTGTCTCTGCATGTGAGATGGGTTTCCTGAATACAGCATACTGATGGGTCTTGACACGTTATCCAATTTGCCAGTCTGTGTCTTTTAATTGGAGCATTTAGTCCATTTACATTTAATGTTAATATTGTTATGTTTGAATATGATCCTGTCATTATGATTTTAGCTGGTTTTTTGCTTGTTAGTTGATGCAGTTTCTTCCTAGCCTCGATGGTCTTTACAATTTGGTATGATTTTGCAGTGGCTGGTACCAATTGTTCCTTTCCATGTTTAGTGCTTCCTTCAGGAGCTCTTTTAGGGCAGGCCTGGTGGTGACAAAATCTCTCAGCATTTCCTTGTCTGTAAAGTATTTTATTTCTCCTTCACTTATGAAGCTTAGTTTGGCTGGATATGAAATTCTGGGTTGAAAATTCTTTTCTCTAAGAATGTTGAATATCGGCCTCCACTCTCTTCTGGCTTGTAGAGTTTCTGTCAAGAGATCAGCTATTAGTCTGATGGGCTTCCCTTTATGGGTAACCCGACCTTTTTCTCTGGCTGCCCTTAACATTTTTTCCTTCATTTCAACTTTGGTGAATCTGACAATTATGTGTTTTGGAGTTGCTCTTCTCGAGGAGTATCTTTGTGGCATTCTCTGTATTTCCTGAATCTGAATGTTGGCCTGCCTTGCTAGATTGGGGAAGTTCTCCTAGATAATATCCTGCAAAGTGTTTTCCAACTTGGTCCCATTCTCCCCGTCACTTTCAGGTTCACCAATCAGACGTAGATTTGGTCTTTTCACATAGTCCCATATTTCTTGGAGGCTTTGTTCATTTCTTTTTATTCTTTTTTGTCTAAACTTCCCTTCTTGCTTCATTTCATTCATTTCATCTTGCATCACTGATACCCTTTCTTCCAGTTGATCGCATCAGCTCCTGAGGCTTCTGCATTCTTCACGTAGTTCTCGAGCCTTGGCTTTCAGCTCCATCAGCTCCTTTAAGGACGTCTCTGTATTGGTCATTCTAGCTATACATTCGTCTAAATTTTTTTTCAAAGTTTTTAACTTCTTTGCCTTTTGTTTGAATTTCCTCCTGTAGCTTGGAGTAGTTTGATTGTCTGAAGACTTCTTGTCTCAACTCATCAAAGTCATTCTCCATCCAGCTTTGTTCCATTGCTGGTGAGGAGCTGCATTCCTCTGAAGGAGGAGAGGTGCTCTGTTTTTAGAGTTTCCAGTTTTTCTGCTCTGTTTTTTCCCCATCTTTGTGGTTTTATCTACTTTTGGTCTTTGATGATGGTGATGTACAGATCGGTTTTTGGTGTGGATGTCCTTTCCGTTCATTAGTTTTCCTTCTAACAGACAGGGCCCCCAGCTGCAGGTCTGTTGGAGTTTGCTAGAGGTCCACTCCAGACCCTGATTGCCTGGGTAACAGCAGCCGGGGCTGCAGAACAGCGTATTTTCATGAACCACTAATGCTGCTGTCTGATTGTTCCTCTGGAAGTTTTGTCTCAGAGGAGTACCCGGCCATGTGAGTTGTCAGTCTGCCCCTACTTGGGGGTGCCTACCAGTTAGGCTCCTCGGGGGTCAGGGGTCAGGGACCCACTTGAGGAGGCAGTCTGCCCATTCTCAGATCTCCAGCTGTGTGCTGGGAGAACCACTGCTCTCTTCAAAGCTTTCAGACAGGGACATTTAAGCCCACAGAGGTTACTGCTGTCTTTTTGTTTGTCTGTGCCCTGCCCCCAGAGGTGGATCCTACAGAGCCGGGCAGGCCTCCTTGAGCTGTGGTGGGCTCCACCCAGTTCGAGCTTCCAGGCTGCTTTGTTTACCTAAGCAAGCCTGGGCAATGGCGGGCGCCCCTCCCCCAGGCTTGCTGCCACCTTGCAGTTAGATCTCAGACTGCTGTGCTAGCAATCAGCGAGACTCTGTGGGCGTAGGACCCTCCAAGGCAGGTGCGGGATGTAATCTCCTGGTGCGTCGTTTTTTAAGCCCTTCGGAAAAGCGCAGTATTCGGGTGGGAGTGACCCGATTTTCCAGGTGCCGTCTGTCACCCCTTTCTTTGACTAGGAAAGGGAACTCCCTGACCCCTTGTGCTTCCCGAGTGAGGCAGTGCCTTGCCCTGCTTCGGCTTGTGCACGGTGCGCTGCACCCACTGTCCTGTGCCCACTGTCTGGCACTCCCTTGTGAGATGAAGCCGGTACCTCAGCTGGAAATGCAGAAATCACCCGTATTCTGTGTCTCTTATGCTGGGAGCTGTAGACCGGAGCTGTTCCTATTTGGCCTTCTTGGCTGCCCTCCCGGTAATGCCTAGGATTTTATCCCAAAGTTAACTACTCCACAATGTATACATACATCGAAACATCACATTGTACACCTTAAACATACATAATTTTCCCTTGTTGATTAAGTTAATTAATTAAAATGGAGAAAGAGTTATTGTCTCTCAGGAGTTTGATTAACTGACAGCTTCCACCTCTGATCTACTTTAGAATCTTCTTCAGCTTTTGAAGTGAGGTCATGGTATTTGTGGGGTGACCAAGCCAATGACCAAGCAAGCTGGCGGTACAGGGCTTAGCCATTTCTGCCCCAAGCAGCACACTGTAATGGTCAATCTTTGCTCCAAGTCGTTTTTAGATCTAGCAGATGCATTTGTCAGGTTTGCATTGTGCTGTGATGGCTCTCCCACCCAAACCTGCCTCCTTTTTTCTTTTCCAAGTTTCAACTCCCCATAAATCTTTTTTTACTTCTGGCTCCATCTCAGTGTCTGCTTTCCAGAGAACCCAAAAGTTAAGAAGGACAGTGGGCTTTCTTCTGCTTCCTACCTGTATGTTTAAACACCCATTAGACATTTGGCTGAAGGCCGGCCACACTCTCTGACATTCTCCCTTCTCCTCATGACTGGCTTTGTCAGGCAGGTTGATAATCTTCCTGGGTAAACAGACTCAGAGTGCACTGTGGATATCTAGCTCATGGCAAGATAAGTCCCAAGGTCTAAATTGGGGAAGTGGCAGGAAACTACTTAGTCCAAGTAGTAACCCTAACTTGGAAAACAAAGGTCCCACCTTTGTTTAGGTTACTGGAGATCCCTAACTTTTGGGAGTTATTGGGCACTAACTACCATTTTTAGAGTTGACACTTTGATCTTTATTTGTTCTATATTTATTATCAATTCAGTATAGGGACAGAGAGGATGAAGTAATTGACATTACAAGCCTCAAGCAACACGCTTGAATAAAATACTTTTCTCAGCTCTTCTGTGGTGTGCTATATCTTAGGGACTTTAAATGAGCTTGGAGGGAGGTTGGGATCAAAAATCCTTGTAATATCTAAGAGCAGTTAATTTTGTCTCTCTAGTGAGAGGTGTCTCAGTGTCACAATTGCATGCTTAGCTATGGGACTCTTTAGTGTTTTTGTTATCTTTCTGCCTATTTTCCTCTTTTAAAACTGTTAGAAGAAACTCCCAGTTGGAGAAAGTGTTTATATGATATTTCTTAGTTTTCCTTTATTCCCAGAAGGTAAGAAGAAACAATAGTCTTTTACTTTTATGTTTATTATCTGTTGGAGAGAAAAGTTTGCCCTCTTTGTATCACTTTCCAGTTATTGTGAAATTTTATTATACTTTCTCTAAAGTACTCATATATGATCTAAAATGAAATTGTTTAAACACACAAAAATTATTTTTGGGCACAGATTTAAAGTGATTTCATCACCATATGGAAACTTGTGAAAGGGTATTTGAAAGTCCAAGTAGACGTATTGATTCATTTACCCCCCCTCAAAGACCACAATTATCCATATGCTCAATTCAGCAAATGCAAAACTTATTTTCCCTCTATTCCGTTCACATTCTCTCTCCACAGTCAGCACCAAATTCCAGTTGGCTCCCCTGAAACATATGGTATAGGGGTGGGTTGGGGTGTGGGATGAGGGTGGAGGTTATGGTAAGGAGGGGGAGAACGAGCTTTTTTATGCTTTTGCATTCCAGTTATCTGAAGAGTTTCTGCTTGAACATCTTTTCAGCATAAAAAACTTCCACTTAACATCTGTATCCAAAAAATAGAGAAAATATTCTAAAGTTGGAGAATGGGAGAAGCCCACTACAGAATATATATAGATGAAATAAAATGAAAGCTGAGTAATTTTAATGAGTCTTACCACTCTAGAATTTGATGAACAAATAAACTAAATATTTGCCTCATTTTTCCTTGATAAAAACAAGCACAGGCTAGATGAAAGAAAACTAGTGTGGGGGGAACTATGCACTACAATCAGTTACTACTCATTGTTTTGACTTTTATAAATCTTATTTTCAAAGCAATATTGGTTTACTAGCAAAGTACAGCAGAAATCAATCATTTCTTGTCTAACTTCTTAATTTTAGTTTTATAAGTTTCTCTTTTATCAACCTTTTTATTGAACTATAACATATATATAGACAAATGTACTGTAACATACATATAGAAACATATAGAAACAGATATCCGTCAGACAATTTTCACAAGTGAACATTGCCAAAAGTTCAGTCATGACTATTTCAGTCACAATCTCCCTTTCCTAAGGGTAACTCCTGTTCTCATTTCTAACGCCATTACTATAGACTAAATGCTTGTATACCCCCAAAAAACATTTGTGGAAGCAAATCCCCATTATGGTGATATTAGGAAGTAGGGCCTTTGGGAGTTTATTAGGTCTTAAGGGTAGGACCCTCATAAATGGAATTCATGTCCTTATAAAAGAGACTCTAGAAAGCTGTCTTGTCTCTTCTGCCATGTGAGGGTACAGAGGGTAGGCAGCTGTCTGTGAACCGGAAATTGGCCTTCACCAGACAATGAATCTAATGGCACCCTGATCTTGAACTTCCCAGCTTCTAGAACAAGCTTGTCCAACCCTTGGCCTGCAGGCCACATGTGGTCCAGTATGGCTGTGAAACACACATTTGTAAACTTTCTTAAAGCATTATGACTTTTTTTGCAATTAAAAAAAAACTCATCAGCTATTGTTAGTGTTAGTGTATTTTATGTGTGGCCCAAGACAATTCTTCTTCCAGTGTGGCCCAGGGAAGCCAAAAGATTTAACACCCCTGGGGTGGTTCCAACATGGCTGAAAAGGAACAGCTCCAGTCTATAGCTCCCAGGGTGAGCGACACAGAAGACAGGTGATTTCTGCATTTTCAACTGAGCTTGGAAGAGAGTAGTGGTTCTCCCAGCACAGAGCTTGAGATCTGAGGACAGACAGACTGCTTCCTCAAGTGGACCCCTGACCCCCGAGTAGCCTAACTGGGAGGCACCCCCCAGTAGGGGCAGACTGACACCTCACATGGCTGGGTACCCCTCTGAGATGAAACTTCCAGAGGAACGATCAGGCAGCAACATTTGCTGTTCACCAATATTCGCTGTTCTGCAGCCTCCACTGCTGATATCCAGGCAAACAGGGTCTGGAGTGGACCTCCAGCAAACTCCAACAGACCTGCAGCTGAGGGTCCTGACTGTTAGAAGGAAAACTAACAAACAGAAAGGACATCCACACCAAAACCCCATCTGTACATCACCATCATCAAAGACCAAAAGTAGATAAAACCACAAAGATGGGGAAAAAACAGAGCAGAAAAACTGAAAATTCTAAAAATCAGAGCACCTCTCCTCCTCCAAAGGAACACAGCTCCTCACCAGCAATGGAACAAAGCTGGATGGAGAATGACTTTGATGAGTTGAGAGAAGAAGGCTACAGACGATCAAACTTTTCTGAGCTAAAGGAGGAAATTTTAACCCAACGCAAAGAAGTTGAAAACCTTGAAAAAAGATTAGATGAATGGCTAACTAGAATAACCAATGCAGAGAAGTCCTTAAAGGACCTGATGGAGCTGAAAACCACGGCAGGAGAACTACATGACGAATGCACAAGCTTCAGTAGATGATTCGATCAACTGGAAGAAAGAGTATCAGTGATGGAAGATCAAATGAATGAAATGAAGGGAGAAGAGAAGTTTAGAGAAAAAAGAATAAAAAGAAACAAGCAAAGCCTCCAAGAAATATGGGACTATGTGAAAAGACCAAATCTACATCTGATTGGTGTACCTGAAAATGACGGGGAGAATAGAACCAAGTTGGAAAACACTCTGCAGGATATTATCCAGGAGAACTTCCCCAACCTAGAAAGGCAGGCCAACATTCAAATTCAGGAAATACAGAGAACGCCACAAAGATACTCCTCGAGAAGAGCAACTCCAAGACACATAATTGTCAGATTCACCAAAGTTGAAATGAAGGAAAAAATGTTAAGGGCAGCCAGAGAAAAAGGTCGGGTTACCCACAAAGGGAAGCCCATCAGACTAATAGCTGATCTCTTGGCAGAAACTCTACAAGCCAGAAGAGAGTGGGGGCCAATATTCAACATTCCTAAAGAAAAGAATTTTCAACCCAGAATTTCATATCCAGCCAAACTAAGCTTCATAAGTGAAGGAGAAATAAAATACTTTACAGATAAGGAAATGCTGAGAGATTTTGTCACCACCAGGCCTGCCCTAAAAGAGCTCCTGAAGGAAGCACTAAACATGGAAAGGAACAATTGGTACCAGCCACTGCAAAAACATGCCAAATTGTAAAGATCATCGAGGCTAGGAAGAAACTGCATCAACTAACAAGCAAAATAACCAGCTAACATCATAATGACAGGATCAAATTCACACATAACAATATTAACATTAATTGTAAATGGGCTAAATGCTCCAATTAAAAGACACAGACTGGCAAATTGGATAAAGAGTCAAGATCCATCAGTGTGCTGTATTCAGGAAACCCATCCCATATGCTGAGACACACATAGGCTCAAAATAAAGGGATGGAGGAAGATCTACCAAGCAAATGGAAAAGAAAAAAAGGCAGGGGTTGCAATCCTAGTCTCTGATAAAACAGACTTTAAACCAACAAAGATCAAAAGAGACAAAGAAGGCCATTACATAATGGTAAAGGGATCAATTCAATAAGAAGAGCTAACTATCTTAAATATATATGCACCCAATACAGGAGCAGCCAGATTCATAAAGCAAGTCCTTAGAGACCTACAAAGAGACTTAGACTCCCACACAATAATAATGGGAGACTTTAACACCCCACTGTCAACAGTAGACAGATCAATGAGACAGGAAGTTAACAAGGATATCCAGGAATTGAACTCAGCTCTGCACCAAGCGGACCTAATAGACTTCTACAGAACTCTCCACCCCAAATCAACAGAATATACATTCTTCTCAGCACCACACTGCACTTACTCCATAACTGACCACATAGTTGGAAGTAAAGCTCTCCTCAGCAAACGCAAAAGAACAGATTACAACAAACTGTCTCTCAGACCACAGTGCAATCAAACTAGAACTCAGGATTAAGAAACTTACTCAAAACTGCTCAACTACATGGAAACTGAACAAACTGCTCCCGAGTGACTACTGGGTACATAATGAAATGAAAGCAGAAATAAAGATGTTCTTTGAAGCCAATAAGAACAAAGACACAACATACCACAATCTCTGGGACACTTTCAAAGCAGTGTGTAGAGGGAAATTTATAACATTAAATGCCCACAAGAGAAAGCAGGAAAGATCTAAAATTGACACCCTAACATCACAATTAAAAGAACTAGAGAAGCAAGAGCAAACACATTCAAAATCTAACAGAAGGCAAGAAATAACTAAGATCAGAGCAGAACTGAAGGAGATAGAGACACAAAAAATCCTTCAAAAAAATCCATGAATCCAGGAGCTGTTTTTTTGAAAAGATCAACACAATCGATAGACCACTAGCAAGACTAATAAGAAAACAGAAGAATCAAATAGACACAATAACAATAAAAAATGATGAAGGGGATATCACCACTGATCCCACAGAAATACAAACTACCATCAGAGAATACTATAAACACCTCTATGCAAATCAACTAGAAAATCTAGAAGAAATGGATGAATTCCTCGACACATACACCCTCCCAAGACTAAACCAGGAAGAAGTTGAATCTCTGAATAGACCAATAACAGGCTCTGAAATTGAGGCAATAATTAACAGCTTACCAACCAAAAAAAGTCCAGGACCAGATGGAGGATGCCCTCTCTCACCACTCCTATTCAACAGAGTGTTGGAAGTTCTGGCCAGGGCAATCAGGCAGGAGAAAGAAACAAAGGACATTAAATTAGGAAAAGCAGAAGTCAAATTGTCCCTGTTCACACATGACATGATTGTATATCTAGAAAACCCCATCGTCTCAGCCCAAAATCTCCTTAAGCTGATAAGCAACTTCAGCAAAGTCTCAGGATACAAAATCAATGTACAAAAATCACAAGCATTCTTATACACCAATAACAGACAAACAGAGAGCCAAATCATGAGCGAAGTCCCATTCACAACTGCTTCAAAGAGAATAAAATACCTAGGAATCCAACTTACAAGGGACATGAGGGACCTCTTCAAGGAGAACTACAAACCACTGCTCAACGAAATAAAAGAGGATACAAACAAATGGAAGAACATTCCATGTTCATGGATAGGAAGAATCAATATTGTGAAAATGGCCATACTGCCCAAGGTAATTTATAGATTCAACACCATCCCCATCAAACTACCAATGACTTCCTTCACAGAATTGGAAAAAACTACTTTAAAGTTCATATGGAACCAAAAAAGAGCCCGCATCGCCAAGTCAATCGTAAGCCAAAAGAACAAAGCTGGAGGCATCACACTACCTGACTTCAAACTATACTGCAAGGCTACAGTAACTCAAACAGCATGGTACTGGTACCAAAACAGAGATATAGACCAATGGAACAGAACAGAGCCCTCAGAAATAATACCACACATCTACAACTATCTGATCTTTGACAAACCTGACAAAAACAAGAAGTGGGGAAAGGATTCCCTAATTAACAAATGGTGCTGGGAAAACTGGCTAGCCACATGTAGAAAGCTGAAACTGGATCCCTTCCTTACATCTTATACAAAAAGTAATTCAGGATGGATTGAAGACTTAAATGTTCGACCTAAAACCATAAAAACCCTAGAAGAAAACCTAGGCAATACACCAAAAGCAATGGCAACAAAAGCCAAAATTGACAAATGGAATCTAATTAAACTAGAGAGCTTCTGCACAGCAAAAGAAACTACCATCAGAGTGAACAGGAAACCTACAAAATGGGAGAACATTTTTGCAATCTGCTCATCTGACAAAGGGCTTGTATCCAGAATCTACAATGAACTCCAACAAATTTACAAGAAAAAAACAAACAACCCCATCCAAAAGTGGGCAAAGGATATGAACAGACACTTCTCAAAAGAAAACATCTATGCAGCCAAGAGACACATGAAAAGATGCTCATCATCACTGGCCACCAGAGAAGTGCAAATCAAAACCACAATGAGATACCATCTCACACCAGTTAGAATGGCAATCATTAGAAAGTCAGGAAACAACAGGTGCTGGAGAGGATGTGGAGAAATAGGAACACTTTCACACCGTGGGTGGGACTGTAAAGTAGTTTCAACCATTATGGAAGTCAGTGTGGTGATTCCTTAGGGATCTAGAACTAGGAATACCATTTGACCCAGCCATCCCATTACTGGGTATATACCCAAAGGATTATAAATCATGCTGCTATAAAGACACATGCACACATATGTTTATTATGGCACCATTCACAATAGCAAAGACTTGGAACCAACCCAAATGTCCAACAATGATAGACTGGTTTAAGAAAATGTGGCACATATACACCATGGAATACTATGCCGCCATAAAAAGATGAGTTCATGTCCTTTGTAGGGACATGGATGAAGCTGGAAACCATCATTCTCAGGAAACTATCGCAAGGACAAAAAAACAAATATTGCGTGTTCTCACTCATAGGCAGGAATTGAACAATGAGTACACTTGGACACAGGAAGGGGGACATCACACACCAGGGCCTGTTGTGGGGTGGGGGCAGGGGGGAGGGATAGCATAGCATTAGGAGATATACCTAATGTAAATGACAAGTTAATGGGTGCAGCACACCAACATGGCACATGTATACATATATAACAAACCTGCACGTTGTGCACATGTACTCTAGAACTTAAAGTATAATAAAAAAAAAAAAAGAAGATTGAACACCCCTGCTCTAGCACCATAAAAAATAAATTTCAGTTGTTTATAACCCACCTGGTTTATGGTATTCTGTTATAGCAGCCCAAATGTACTAAGACAACAAGATATTAATTTTGTCTAATTTAATATTTTATATAAATAAAGTGAACTTGTATGAGTTTTTTTCTTTTGTTTCTTTGGCTTGACATGATGTTTGTGATATTTGTCCATGTTGTTGCATACAGTAGATACTTTATTGCTATTGCTGTATGTAATGATAATGATGGTATATAATAATTGATTATATCATATTCATTTGTTTCCAAAGCTTGGTTTTTACATTCTTATACATGTATTCTGGTGCATGTGTGAACACATTTTTGGATATATAGCTAGAAATTGAATTTCATGTAATTAGATATGTGTGACAGCCTTAGTAGATAAATCAGCTTTTGTACCTGGTTGTGCCAAATTACATCCTTACCATCAATAAAAGAAATCTTTAGTTGTTTCACATCTGAACATTTTAGTCCTTCTGGTAATTGTGTAGTGATATCTCGTTATGCCTTTAACTTGCTTTTAAAACTTATTAACTGATAAAAATACTTATTGACCATTGGGATGTCTTCTTTTATGAAACATTTATTCAATTAAATTTTTAAAAAGTAGATTGTATATCTTTTTTCTGAGTTGTAGAAGTTCTTTATTCTAGATATAATTCATTTGTTAATAATACATGTAGCAAATACTGTCTCCCACCTTTGGCTTCTCTTACCTCTCTTCTAATGGTATCCTTTAGTAAGCAGATATATTTAATTTTTATGTAGTCCAAGATAGAAATTGTTTTCTTCATGATTACTCCCCTTTGTGTCTAGTTTAAAAAATCTTTGCTAACCCAAAAGGCCATGAAGGTATTCTGTATGTTACATGCTGAAATCTTGAGCCCTCATATCTTGTACATTAAGATGTATCAATTCATCTACAGTTAATTTTGGAGGGTATGGTGTGAGATAGGGGCCAAGACACACTTTTTTCACATGCATAACCAATTACATAAGCACCTTTTATTTAAATAAAGATCTCATTTCCTCACTGCTCTGAAACTGCATCTTTGTCATAAATAAAATTTTCATATATGTGTGATTGCTTTCTGGAATCTCTGTCTTATTTATTTATTTTATACCAGTTGTATCAAATATTATAGCTTTGTAATAAATATAGTTGGATATCTAATGGTGTTAGTCTTACAATTTTGTTTATTTTCTTCAAGATTTTCTTTGGTTATTTTTAGCTTATTCTGTTTCTATATGAATTTTAGAATTATATTGCCAATTTACATTAAAATTGACATTGGTATTAATTGAGATTGCATTCAATCTGTTAATAAATTGCTGAAGAATTGTTGTCTTTACAGTACTGAGACTTCTGATGCATGGTCATAAAATATCCCTCCATTTACTTACATCTTCTTTACTCTCAGTAATGTTTTGTAGTTTTAAGAGTAGACATCTTATACAAAATAATTAAGTTAACCCCTGAATCAATTAACCACTGTCAGACAAAAACCCATCACTTCTTCAAAAAAACTACAAAGCTTGTCTCAGTAATATAGTATTTATTACATCAAGCATGCAATAAAATTACTAGATCTATGAAGAAACAAGAAATTGTTCCCTTTAACTAGATAAAACAATTAGTAAATAGAAACAGTCTCAGAAATGATGATATTAATAGACAAGGATTTTTATAACAGTTATTTAAAATATGTCCAAGGATGTTTAAATCCCTGAAAAAAAAAAGACAGGCAAATAATGAGGGAAGAAACAATAGATCTTAATAGAGAAAAGAAAACACAAAAACCACAAATGTTAATTCCAGATCAAAAAAATTATGATATGTGGTGTAAAATTATGCTGGATAGACTTGACAACAGAACTGACACTACAGAAGATGAGACCAATGAACTTTAAGACAAGTAATACAAACAAACCAAATGAAACACAAAGAGAAAAAAGACTGAGAAGAGATTATACAGCACCTCAGTTATTTATGGGGAAATTTCAAGTGGTTTCATACATATCTAGTTGGAGACATCAGAAGGAGAGGAGAGATTAGGGCAACAAATATTGAAGTAAACGTCTGAATGTTTTCCAAATTTTATGAGAAATTTAAGCCCCTAATCTAAGAATCAAAGTAAACCACAAACAGCAGAAATACAAGGAAAACCACACCTAGGTATCATAATCGAATTGCTAAAAACCAAAAGGAAAATATTAAAGGTATCCCCCAAAAGACAAAATAACAATAAAAAGAATGACTGATAAATTCTTAAAGGAAACAATGAAGGCCAAAGGCAATGGAAAGATTTTTATATCCAGTGAAAGACTTTTATATCCAGTGAAAATACTCTTCAAAAATGAAGAGGGAACAAAGATATATTCAAACAAGTAAATGTTGAGAGAATTTGTGGTGGACAGGCGAAAACCATAATATACATTAACATAAGTTATTTAGGCAAAAGCAAATGATATTAAATGAAAACTCAAATCTATACACAAAATAAAGGTTCTTCAAATGGGAAACATGTATGTCTAAAATAACTTTATGTTTCTTATTTCTCAGTGTCTTTAAAAGATAAATGGATAATTAGAGAAAAATAATGATGTATTTTGTATTTTAACATATATAAAAGTAAAATGAATGACAATTATACAAAGATGAGAGAGGAACTAGATATATACTGTTATAGGTTCTTCCATTATATGTGAAATGATAGAATATTAATTCAAAATAAACTGCTATTAAATAAAGGTACATATAGTAAATATTAGATCAAACTTTAAAAGATAAAAGAGGTATAAATAAAAAGCTAATATAAGATATAAAATGGTATACTAAAATGTGTTTAGTTAATGGAAAAGTCAAGAAAATATAGCAAAGGAACAAAGATAAGACAATTAAAAAACATATTAAAACTAGTAGACCTAAAACCAATAATATAAATAATTACATGAGATGTAAATGGACTAAATACTTTGATAAAACAGCAGAGATTCTTAGACTGGATAAACATGCAAGATCTACCTATATGCTATTTATAAAAAATACACTTTAAATAAAAAGACACATACATAGGTTAAAAGTGAAAGGAGTAAACAAGATACATCATAAAATTTTAATAATCAGGAGGCTGGAATGGCTATATTAATATTAGACAAAGTCAATTTCAGGCAAAAAAATTATCCAAAAGAAAGAGGAGAATTTCATAATGATAAAAAGGTCACTTCACTAAAAATATATAATAAACCTAAGTGTATATGCAACTAATTAAAGAGCTTCGAGATACATGCAGCAAAAATTGATAGACCCAAAGGGAGAAACAGACATATCCACAATTAGAGTTACTAAATTTAGCTCTATTTTCTAGGTAACTAATAGATAACACTACAAAATTCAGTAAGGGTATTGACAATTTAAATGTTACTATCAACCACTTGATACTTATAGAATATGGAAAACACATTTTTTTAAAGTGCCAAGGGAACACGAACCAAGGTTAGGCCATATCTTATATCAAATCTCAATTAATTCAAAATAATTGAAACCATAAAGAGTCATTTTCTGACAACATTAATATCAAATTACAAATCAATAACAATAAAATTGTCTGGAAAATGAACAAATATTAAGGAAAACATTTTTAGGTAACCCATGGGTTAAAGAAAAACAAATTTGGGAAATTAGAAAATACTTTGAAAAATAATTAAAATACAACATATCAAAATTTGTGCAATGCAACTGAAGCTGTGCTTAGAGAGACATTCCTACAGCTTAAATACTTTTACAAGGAAAAGATAAAAGGTTTAAAATAAACAACCTAGCTTTCTGCTGTAAGAAGCAAGAATTAAAAAAAGCAAATTAAATTCATTGTGAATAAAAGGAAGGAAATAACGACAGAGGACACATAAAAAAGTCGACATATGATAGAGATAATGTAAAAAACGAACCCTAGTTATAATAGTCAATAAAATAGACAAAACTCTATTTAGATTGATCACAAAATTTTAAAAAGTGTGCAGGAGATAAGACACAAATTTCCAATATTAAAAAAGAAAGAGAAGGGCATGAGAAAGATAATAAATAAATATTATGAAAAATTTTATGCTAATACCATTGAAAATGTTAAGGAAATAAAAAAGTTCTTGAAAGACAAATGATGAAAACTAAAAAAGAAGATATAGAAAACTTGAATAGCTTCATAACTACTAAAATTGAATTCATAATTAAACACCTTCCCACACACATACACACAAAGGTTAACTGATAAATTCTGTCAACATTTATTTAAAAAATAACACCATCCTACCAATTATTTTCACCAAGTAGGAGAGAGGGAACATTTCCCAATTAATTCATTATTAATTCAATTTAGTATTATCCTTTTCCCAAAACCAAACAGAAATATTAAAGACAAATAAGCTTCCTTAACATATACTAAAAACTTAAAGTATTAGCAAATAATTCAGCAAAATTGTAAAAAATATAACACATTATGATAAAGCAAGGCTTACTCAAAGAATTCAAAGTTGGTATAAGATTTAATGAGTGTAGTTCATGATATTATCAGAATAAAGGAGGAAAAACTGTGTGCTCTTCCTAATTGATGTAGAGAGCATTTGATGGAATTCAACACCCAGACTTGTTACAGACAAAATCTCCCGGGGTAGACAGGATCATGTTAATGATAGAAGATTGAGCCCTTTCCCCCTAACACTGGGAAAAGGAAGAATGTCTGCTCTTTACTACTGTTCAACATTATGCTAGAGGTCTTGGCAAGTGCATTAGAAGGGTGGAAAAAAAGCAAACAAAATGGAAAGAAGTCAAACTTTATAGATGAGATGATCATGTACCTAGAACATTCTGAAGAATGTATGAAAAGAGCTACTGGAGCTACCAAGTAAATTTAGCAACATCACAGAATATAAGTGCAATCTAAACTCAATCTTTTTAAATCTATACTATTAATACAAACTTGAAATATGTAATAAAAATGTCATTTATAATACATTAAAAGTCATAAAATATTCAAGATAAAGCTAACAAAATATATGACATATTCATAAAAATATAGGGAGATGAAAGAAATTAAATAGGATGTATATTTATAAAGAATGTATGTTTACATATTGCAAGATTGAATATTGTTGAGATTTCTATTCACCTGAAATTATCTGTAGATTCAGCCCGATTTCAATAAAAAATCTCTGCTGTTCCTTTTGTAGAAATGTCCAAGTTAATCCCAAAATCTATATGGAACACAAGGAACCTACACTAGCCAAAAAAACCTATGAAGCAAGAAAAAGCTGAAGAACCTGTACTACCTGTCTTTAAGTCTTTTTATAAAACCACAATAATTATTATTAATGCACAGATAAACAAATAGGTCAGTGAAACAGAATGGTAAGTTGAGAGAGATCTACAATGATTTTGTCCTAGGCACAAAGCAATTCAATGAGGAAAGGAAAGCCAGTTCAACAAAAGGCACTGAAACAACTGGAAAGCCACATAGAAAGAAACAACTCCTATTTCATGCCACATTTAAAATTAATTCAAGATATACCATAGCCCTAAAGATAAAAACTACAACTATAAAGCTTAGAAGAAAAGGAGAATATCTTCAAAGTCCTTGAGAATACCTTCTTAGATTCATCTCAGAAAGCACTAACCATAAAAGAAACAAAATTCATAAACTGGACCTTTTCAAAATTCACAACTTATGCTCATTGGAATTCATCATTAAGAAAGTTTGTATCAGATCAAATAACAGCAAAAATGTTTTCAATACCTATATATTATAAAGGCCTTTAAAAGATAATAACAAAGACAAACAATCTCATTAAAATGCATAACAAATTTGAACAGGCACTTCATAAAAGGAAATATAAAAATGGTCAGTTAATGTGTCAAAAGGGAGATGCAAATTCAAATCAAAATAACACATTACTACAAACCTCTAGAATGGCTAAAATGAAAAATATTTACAACACCAACTTTTTATATAGTTAAATATACAGCTACCTTATGACTCAGCAATTCCACTTCTGGGAATTTATCCAAATGAAATGAAAGCACACGACTACAAAAAGTGTTGTATGAGAATGCCATAGCAGCTTTATTTGTAAGAGCAACTGAAAACAGCCCAAATGTCTATGGGTTAGAGAATGTAAAATAAGCAAATGGCGGTATGTTCATTCAATGGAATACTACCCAGCAATAAAAACAAAGAACTGGTACATACAACAAAATGGCTGAACCTCAAATTCATTATGCTGAAAGAAAGAAACCAGAAAGTACACACTATATAATTCCATTTCTATAAAACTATAGAAAAGTCAAAACTAATACACTGTGAAAGAAATCAGAATGGCGGTTGTCTCTGGCAAGACATAACTAACAGAGTGGAACAGGAGAGAAATTTCTAGGGTGATTTAAATATTTGACTTTCTTATAGAGGAGTGGGTTACATGAGTATATGCATTTACCAGTAGTATATATATAAGTCACTATTCTGTAATGCTCAAGAGATACAACCATTTCCCCATCAGAGACCTCTATAAAAAGGAAGAAAGCCTGAGACATTTTATAAATACACATACATACACACACACACACACACACACACAGACACACACATGGGGGTGTATTCCTAATAAATTTGGTCCTTTTAGCATTATGAAATATACCACTTTATTTCTATTAATTCTTCTTACCCTACAAATCAACTGATCTGTTATTTTGATAATTTTACAGTCTTTACACATTTCCTAGTGTTCACATATTTTTATTTTTCATCCTTTTACTTTGAGTTTTTCTGTATTTTCATTTTCATAGTATGTCTTGTAAAGAACATATAGATTTTAAAAACTTCATAATGTATTATGAATATCATAATATATCATAACCATACTACATTAATATGGAATATTCAGTGTGTTTGCACTTGATGTAGTTATTGATATATTTGGGTTTCATCTGTTACCAAACAATTTGTTTTCTACAAGTCTTCTGTATTCTCCTCTCTTTCCTTATTTTCTTTTAGTTGAATAATTTTTATTTTCTTATGAAATTGTTAATAAAATTGAAGTCATCTGCTAACTTTCTAGAATCTTAACATTATGTTTGTTTGTTTGTTTTTAGAGATAAGTTCTTGCTCTGTTGCCCAGCCTAGAGTGCAGTAACACCATCAAAGTTCACTACAGCCTCAAACTACTGGGCTCAAGTGATTCTCTCACCTCAGCCTCTGTAGTAGTTGGGTCTCCAGACTCATGCCATCATACTCAGCTTAAAATATTAATATTTTCCCATATTTGCTTTAAATCTTTATTTTGAATTTTAAAAGTGTACATACAATGGAAGCCTCCTGTGTTAATTCTCAAGTATTTATTGCTATGACATAGTTTATGTGAAAAGTAATATTAAATGATTTGGGAGAGTTTCACTCTAACAAGGGAGAATTATTTCAAACTTCACATATTTTCCAAGAGGGATAGTTGTGTCTTTTCTTCAGTGATAAGGAGAGTGTATTTTATAAATAGCAGAATCTATTTCTCCCCAGTGAATGTGCTTCATTTAGACCACGTTTCCTACCAAAAGGAAGGCAGCAGAGAGTAGCTGTTCCACTAATTGACATAGAAGAACAGAACGTTACTATTGAGAGCTTTTTCCTCACTTCCTGCCTGCATCTTTTATTGAGTCTCACTGCTGTCCTTCAATTATTCCCAACTCTATATATTTTAAGAGATGCAACCATTTCTCTATAGAAGATAACTTTTTAAAAAGGAACAAGAGCTAAGGCACAAACGTCAAAAAATATGGTCCTCTTGTAAATGAATTTTCAACTTTCAAAGCCTCTTTACTTACATAATCTTATGGAATTCTCAGAACAATTCTGTGAGGTAGTCTGGGTGTTATTCTCCCCATTTTACAGAATTCCACAGAAATTCTTGCTTTACATAACAGGCCCACTAGATGAGGAAACAAGGACTGAAACAAAGTTCCATGAAATTCTTTCCACGGACCAAATTTTCAGAAGTGGACTTTCATAAAGTCAACAAGGTGCATCTTCAATGCTTGTCATCCTAAGCTGAACTATAGATATCTTCCAAGTCCAAACCTTAACATGTTTATTTCTAGAGCTCTCACATAGCTGTCACCTGCTCTTACACCTGCAGCACTTCCCTATGTTGGTCTTCTTTCTAGTAACATCACCCCATACTATGTAATTTTTTTTAGTACTCCCCAGGGCTTACCAGTCCTGCTTTCCATTCTCTTTCTTTTACTAAGTGACAGAAGACATCTTAGCATATTGGCAGTTATGGGTCCTTTTGTTACTACCTTGTACCCAGAATACACATTGGCATTCTGAAGGCCGTGGAGATAACATCTTAATTCAATTCAGTTACCATGATGGTGGATATTTCAGTATCCGAAAAACAGAAATGAAAACAAACACAAATTCAATCCCATTTGGTGGCAGACCAATTAGAAAGAGTGGTTAAAGACATAAATTAACTTTACTCTTAGTGAACTTGGAGCTCCAAGGAAAAGGAAACCAAGCTTCTCCTTCTCCACATCCTTTATGGCTCCCTACACTTAGGCTATTTGAAAAGCTAAATATAACCTGTATGGACTCTGATAATGCTGACTTCTCATTTTCCTCAACCTCCTTGAACTCTCAAGAGAAAAAACTGATTGTCTACCTGGGAAAGACATCCCATCTTATTTCTTTTCCAGCCCTTAGATCCACAGGTGATAAAAGATCCCGAGTTATTCCCATAAAATACTGAGGCTTCTGTCCACTCTTAGTGTTTATATCCATGTGTCTCAGGAGGTTTAATTACTGATTGAAAAAAATATGCCTAAGAGAAAAAATGGTGTCAGTGATTCCTTGGTTAAGAGCAGAAAAACATTCTTAGCAATGACTAAAGGTAAACAAGAAGTAAAGAAACTAAGACTAGGACCCTTTTCTAATGAATAAGCACATTGTTTTCTTTGAAGACTAGCTCTGAATCAGATATCCTTTGATGTTAAAAGGTGCGTTTCATACAATGACAATAAACTAGAAGTGATCTGAGATTTCTTTTTTCAAAAATTTTCCTAGGTCTCAGCCTCAATCTTTGCCTTGTCCTTTGTCCCATTCTTTTTACCTCTTTTTCCACTCTTCAGATTGTAAATTTTCTTTTAGTAGGCTGTTTTCTATCAGGTCAGATTTTGCTGAATGCCCAAGAGACTGATGTAATTCTGACTAGTGTTGATGGATTGAATAAAATTACTAATCATTGCTTGAAAGTTATTCCAGACAAAAGAGAAATGGAGTTGAGAAGAACGATGGGGCTTTTGAGGATGGGGTCATTTTCTGACTTTTGAACTTGGCAGATTTCAGACAAAAACAGCTGTATGTAAGACATGGGTGATGATGGAATACATTAATTGCCATCATCAGGATTTAGATACACTTGAGAGTGGCTGGAAGTCCTGGCATGTAGAATTACCAGAGGAATCTTCTTTTAGGAAGAAAAGGTGAACATTAATTGCAATGGTACATGAAGGTCAGATCTCAGAGTAGTGCCAGAGACAGTAGTGTCCATTGCACCTTTCTGCCTACTATTTGTAACACAATCTTCTGACTCTTCAACCTGTCTTGAAACTACCAGGTCAAGGTACTTGCCTCTTTACCTCCTTATCTCCTTAATGCCTTTCTTACTTACTAACTAAGGATCATATTTGGTGATGTCAAGTAATATTAACTATGATTTTAAAATTGAGTTTTAAAATGAAGGACCCTCACCTTGCTATCAACCCACCCTAGACTAACAGTTTAAATACTGTTGGACTTGGATACTAATCCAAGTAGATTTTTAGGTTTCTTAAATCACACATAAAATATTTTTAAAAACTGACCAAATGCTAGCGCATTAAAGCAAGTCTCAATAATTTCTAAGAATGAGTATCACATAGGTTTTATACTCTAACCACCACTCAAATAAGGCAAAAATCAATGACAATTAAAAAAACTTATAAATAACATATAAGCTGGTAAAGATTTCATGACAGATCCTAGACAGTAAATAGAATTAAAGAGAAATAACAATAATTCATATGAAAATTACATTACAGCTAAAGCAGTAGAGGAAAATTAATAGCTTTAATTTTGGTTATTTCAGAAAATTTAAAAAGACTGAAAAGTAATGTGCTAACATACAGCTTAAGAAATTAGGAAGAAATAACAGAATAAAACCAAAGGTAGTAGAAGAGAAAAGGTAATAAGATAAATCGATGGAATAGAAAATAAAGAAATTATAAATAAAGTAAATAAAACCAAAATTGATTCTTTAAAAAGATTAACAAAATACCAATGTCTAGTGAGATCAATCAAGAAAAATGAGAGCAAACACAAATAAACTATATTTAGGTGAAAATGATACGTTGCAGATACAGTAGAGATTACATGGATAATGAAAAGTTAATTTGATCCTTTCAAGATTTGATTTTAAGATGTTTTAGAGAAGATCTAGAGTGGCCTTTGTTCAAAGAGTAATTTAGTCCTATTAAGGCATTGTTTCTGCAATCTCTACTGAATGCTTCATATAGTCAGTGAGGTTTAGTCACAATGGCTGAGGAGAAGTCAAATGATTAGCAGCCCTGAGGAAGTTCTGAAATTTTAAGTCCTACAGTTTTCTGGTACCTTTTCTTTCCTTGGAAGTTGTTTATATCCAGCCTTGTGGTGTTTCGATTCATGCAAGCATAGATAGTTATTCAATCACATAGGAAGATCCATATAAAGACTTCTATAACTTTTCTCTAAGTAGATAAATCTTCCTGAGTATTCTGCCCCAAATTCTAGCTTCCTTGTTCTTCTTGATCTCTGTTCTCTGCCTTCTCAATTTGAGATCTCTTTGAGTACCTGGTCCTGGCACCGAAATCCCAGAATTAGGTCCAGAAAAAAATATATATGCGAAGATAAGGCTCATTTCATTTGTTTTCCTTTTCTCAGGGATCGCAGTCCTCTTGTCCAATACTTAATATTTGTTTCCCATGTTTTGTCCAGTTTTCTAGTTGTTTACAATGAGAGTAATTCCAGACCTTTCTGATCCCACTTGGCTGTTAGAAATCTACCATAAGTATTTTAAATTCTTATCTGCAAATTCCAACATCTGGTTTTCCCACAGATCAATTTTTACTGCCAGATGTTTCTATTGATTATAAATAACATTTTCTATTTCTTTACATATCTAGTGATTTATAAATTATTGTCAACAATTCTGATCACATTGTCCAGGCTCTGGATTCAGTACTTTTTTTCTGAATATTTTTGTTTTGTTCTATAAGTCAGTTAAATTACCAGTGGATCACTTTCATCTTGTGATGGCTTGACATTGTAAGCCATTTCTATATTCTCCTTAGTCGTTGGGTCAATATTTTAGTCATGGGACATAATCTTTATGCCTAAAGTATAGTCATTCTGTGGTTTAATGGAAACTCCAAGCCCCTTAGCTGGACTCAAACTTGAAATCCTTGGTGTTCCCTGTGTTAGAATGCCACTAAAATCTCTGCTTAACTCTGTCGGCCTTCAAGTTATTATTTTCCTCTTGGATTCTTGGTCCTGAACATGCACAGTTCATGAGTAAGCCAAAAATTTGAGAAGAGTTTTTTTGTTTTGTTTTGTTTTGTTTTGGTCTCAGTATGTTGCCCAGGCTGAACTTGAACTCCTGGCCTCCAAGGGATCCTCCTGTCTCAGCCTTTTAGTAGCTAGAATTACAGATGCAGATAATTTACCCATCAGTATGAAGGCTCCTCTACTGTGGTACCATGATATTTTAGATTTCTCATCTGTTCTCCGTCGCCTTAGATCATTAAAACTGCATCCTTCTGTTGATTTTTATATTTTACGCAGAGTGTCATTGTTATTGGAAGGAAGGTTAGTCTGATACAAGTTACTTACAAGGTTAGTCTGATCAAGCTATAATTGTTATTGGCAGAGAGGTTAGTCTGATATAATACTGCTGCCATTACTTGAACCTGAAACCAGTTCTTATGCTTAACATACTTAGAAAATGGTATACTTCCAATGGATTTTAAATATGAATTTAAATTGGTTAAATAGCAATTTTATTGCATTGTATTAAATATGAGAGATACTTCATTCTTTCAAACTTACATGTCTCTATTGAAACCTAGCCATTGTCCTTCAAAACTCTTAATTTACTGCCTCTTATAAAAATACACTCTGATTTTTAAAAAGTAATTCACCAGTCACTGACGAATGTTTTACAGACATTATTTTGTTCAAGCCCAACAACAGCCTAAAAAAGAAGTAGTATCTCAACCCTCATGTTGTAGCTGAAGGCAGTTTACAGAGAAGAAATAATGTGGCCAGTATTACACAGCTTAGAAACTAAGAGATCTGGGATTTGAACCAAATATTCTGTGTATACTCTTGGACATTATGCTTCTGCCTCTTGGCATAATTCTCTAGCCAGAAGTAATTTCTCTTTTCTTTAAATTCCCTTAGCATATTAAATACTTTAGGCCATTACTCATACTCTGTTTCATTATTGAAGTATGTTTTTATTCCACTGCAGGCCATATCTTATTTATGACTTTCCAAGAGAAATTGTAAAACAGACTTGGATTCAAATCCCACTCTCACTTACTGGTTGACACTGTACAAAATCATATCATCTCTCTCTCTCTGTTTTAACTCATAGATTGAAGACTGTAACATTACATATAGATATTGTGAAAATTAAGTAAAATAATGTACTCCTAGCAAGCATCACTAAGTGGCAGCTGGTATTGTTCAAGTTTCTTAGAGCCCTTAACTCATTGCTCAGTGCTTTCTCATGTAACATCTTATTAAATCACCACAACAATCATGAAGTCGTTAGTATCTCCATTTTCCAGGAAAGAAAACTGGTGTTTTATAGGGACAGTAGACTTTCAATAACTGTTTCTAACTGAATGACTCTTAGCATGGCCTTTAAATGCCTCTCCAGATGCACAGACTCTTTTACTAATAAAAGGCCCTTGCCCACCTTCCCCGTTACATGGGGCCAAGGTAAAAGGTTGGGTATCAGCTCTCAAATCAATCTTTGAAAGTGAAAGCAGTTGACCCTTTGCCAGTATTCTCTGGTCTTATTGACTTCCCGCAGTGAAACCTTTATTTTGAAACAGGACTCCAGAGTCACCACTGTCTAAAAGGACAAAAATAATGTCATTAACTCTGTTTGTTTTGTTTAGGATAAAGTGTCCTGAACTCGTAACAAATGTCCTCTTGTTAGCAAATGGAAACGCCTAATTAAGACAGCGTTTCCACCACTTTTAATGAGCATCGAGCTTCCTCTCTACTTCTATTTTGCATTTTTTTAATGAGATACCAATTTCCTCCTGCTCAGCATTCACTGATACTTTAAGCAATAAAACAGACAGCTTTAATTTTCATCTTAGTGTGAAGTTTTGGTATAATTTATTCATCTGTAACCTGCACCACACTCTTCTCATGCTAAATGGCCTGTTAATCTTTAAAAATTAACAAGGTGTCTCAGACCAAAAAATGAAAGAGAGAGGAAAAAAGAAATGAAAGAGAAAAAGCTTAGGAAAAGAAAGAAGGCTTCTACTTAGGGTAATATGGAAACATTGATATTTTCATCTTGCTGCCTACAACTTCAGCATCCTCTGAAAACACAACGCCACAATGAAAACTTTTTCCTGGGTTCCCACAACTCCTCTTCAATTAGAATCCAAGTGTAATGCAGCCTGTCCAGACTGAGAAGTTGGTTAGGGTCAGGCTGATGTAAGTGGAGACCCTGCTGTGAGGCAAGGAGCAGCAGGCAGCCCCTCGAAGTGTAGGTGGTGAAGGGCAGAGAAAAGGGTTTTTTTAAAGACTGTAGAATCAGCTCAGCCCAGCTGCTGTCTGCCATCTGGAAAGAGGCAGCCTTGGCAGATTTGGGCAGAAAACTGCTTATTTATGAAAATATATACATACATTTAAAACCTCAATAGCTCTTTAAAGACTTTCAGAAGTCCTAGTGTTGAGTATAAAGATAATTTAGATTTGCACTCGGCAAAAATCTGTACCTTGTTCTGTATATTTTGCTTCTCTTTATCCCATTGTTATAGGGGTAGTTGTAGATCATATGCCTCTATTAAGTTAGGTAAACTGTTTCTGACCAAAGATTCACTAACTTCCACCTTTATCTGTCATGGCACTTTTCTTTGTTTCTCTTCTGCCTTGATAGGCTCTTTAATCATCATCATGATTATACTTCACATTTTAAAAACATAGTTATTGGATGTAATTCATATACTGTAAAATTTACTCATGCAAAGTATACAATTCAATGGTTTTTAGGATATTCAGGGAGGTAAGAAAACTTCACCATAATCTAAGTTTGGAATATTTTCTTTACCCTAAAAAGAAACCCTGAGCCATTAACAATCACTCCCTATTTCTCGCCTATCCCCATTCCCAGCTGTAGGCAACTACTAATCTTCTGTCTGTCTCTATGTATTTGCCCATTCTGAACATTTCATATAAATTGAATGATATGATATGTGGTATTTTGTCTGTGGCTTCTTTCAATTGGCACAATGTTTTCAAGGTTTATCCATGTTGTAGCATGTATCAGTACTTCATTCCATTTTATGATTGAAAACTATTCCATTATATGGATATATCACATTTATTTATTATCCATTTGTCAGTTGATAGACATTTGTTTTTTTTTCCCATTTTTTGACTATTATGAATAAAGCTGTTAAGAAAATTCAAGTTTTTGTGTGGAACATTCAATAGTAGAGCTGGGTTGTTTGGTAGATCTATACTTAACATTTTAAACTTGAAAGAAGTACTTTTTCCACTTTACATTTTCACCATGATGGTATGAAGGTTTCAATTTCCTCATATCTTGGCTGACACTTGTGATTACCTGTCTTTGTGGTCATAGTTATCTTAGTGGGTGTGACATAGTATCTCATTGAGGCTTTGATTTGTCTTTCCCTAGTGGCTAATGATGTTGAGCATTTCTTAATATGTTCATTGGTCATCTGTATATGTTCTTTGGATAGGTGCTTATTCAAATCAATTACCCATTTTTAATTGAGTTGTCTTGTTATTATTGAGTTGTGAGAGCTCATTATGTTTTCTGTACATGAGTCTCTTATCAGATATGTGAGTTGCAAATACTTTTTCCCATTTTGTCAATTATCTTTCCACTTTTTTGATGGCATCATTCGCCAAACAAAAGTTTTCAATTTTGATGAAGTTCAATGTATCTATTTTGTATTTTGTTGCCTTTCTACAGCCTAATCCAGGGATATGCTTTCCTCTAAGGATTTTACGGTTTTAAATTTTAAATTTAGGTCTCTGACCCATTTTGAGTTCATTTTTATGTGTATTGCTAGGAAGGTATCCAACTTCATTCTTTTGCATGTTGAAATCCAGTTGTCCCAGTGTTATTTGTTGAAAAGATTAGTCTTTCTTCATTGGATTATCTTGGTGCTCTTGTTGAAAATCAATTGATTATAAGTAGAAAGGTTTATTTCCAGGCTCTCAATTCTATTCCATTGACCTATATATCCATCCTTATGCCAGTAACACACAGTCCTGATTACTGCAACCGAGTAAAATTTTGAAATCAGAAAGTGTGAGTCCTTCAATTTTGCTATCCTTTTCTAGTTTTACTATTCTGGGATGCTTGAATTTCCATATGAATTTTAGGTTCTGCTTGCCATTTTTTGCAAAAAAAAAAGGAGTGGAGATTTTGACAGAGATTACACTTAAGTCTGTAGATCAATTTAGGGAGTATTAACATTTTAACAATATTAGGTTTTCCTATCCATGAACATAGGATGTCTTTTATTTCAATTTTTTAAAATGCTGGCCAGGTGTTGTGGCTCACGCCTGTAATCCCAGCACTTTGAGAGGCCAAGGCGGGCAGATCACGAGGTCAGGAGATGGACACCATCCTGGCTAACATGGTGAAACTCCGTCTCTACTAAAAATACAAAAAATTAGCTGGATGTGGTGGTGGGCGCCTGTAATCCCAGCTACTTGGGTGGCTGAGGCAGGAGAACGGCGTGAACCCAGGAGGTGGAGCTTGCAGTGAGCCAAGATCGTGCTACTGCACTGCAGCCTGGGCAACAGAGTGAGACTCCGTCTCAAAAAAAAAAAAAAAATGTATTAAGTGATGTTTTGCAATGCTGAGTACATGTTTCATACTTCTTCCTTTAAATTTTTTCTTAAGTAATTTTTGTTTTTTGAAAATGATTTTATTATTCTCAATATTGCCTTCTACATGATTTTTATTTTTTAAAAAAAACCTTTTATTTTAGATACAGGGCTACAAGTACAGGTTTGTTACACGACAATATTGTGTGATGCTGAAGTTTTGGGTATAGATCCCACCACCCAGGTAGTGAACATAGTATCCAATAGGTAGTTTTTCATCCAACACCCACCTCCCTCCGTCCTCTCTCTAGGAGTTGACAGCATCTGTTGTTCCCATATTTATGTCCATATGTGCTCAATGTTTAGCTCCCACTTATAAGTGAGAACATATGGTATTTGGTTTTCTTTTCTTGAATCAATTTGCTTAGGATTATGGCCTCCAACTGGATCCATGTTATTGCAAAGCTCATAATTTCATTCCTTTTTATGGCTGCATAGTGTTTCATGGTATATATGTATCACATTTTTAAAATCCAATCTACCACTGATGGGCACCTGGGTTGATTCCATGCCTTTGCTATTGTGAATAGCACAGTGATGAACATACAAGTGCATGTGAGTTTTTGGTAGAATGGTTTGTTTTACTTTGGGTATATACCCAGTAATGAGATTGCTACGTCAAATGGTAGCTCTGTTTTATGTTCTTTGAGAAATCTCCAGACTGCTTTCTATAGTAGCCAGACTAATTTACATTCCTACCAACAGTGTATAAACATTCCTTCTTTTCCACAGCTTTGCTAGCATCTGTTTTTTGACTTTTTATGATAGCCATTCTGACTGGTATGAAATGGTATCTCATTGTGGTTTAGACTTTTTTCATATGATTGTGCATATGAATGCTGAGCATTTTTTCATATGTTTGTTGGCTGCTTATACGTGTTCTTCTGAGAAGTGTCTGTTCATGTTTTTTGCCCATTTTTCAAATGGGGTTATTTGTTTTTTGCTTGTTGATTCATTTAGGTTCCCTATAGGTACTGGATATTAGGCCCTTGTCAGATACACAGTTTGTGGTATCTTCTCCATTTTTTAGGTTGTCTGTTTACTATGCTAATAGTTTCTTTTGCTGTGTAGAAGCTCTTTAGTTTAATTAGGTTCCACTTGTGTATTTCTGTTTATACTGCAATTGCTTTTGGAGACTTAGCCAAAAATTCTTTGCCAAGGCCAATGTTGAGAAAAATATATCATAGGTTGTCTTCTAGAATTTTTATAGTTTGAGGTTTTAATTTAAATATTTAATCCATTTTCAGCTACTTTTTCTGTATGGTGAAAGGCAGAAGTCCAGCTTCAGTGTTCAGCTTATGGTTAGCCAGTTATCCCAGCACCATTTATTAAATAGAATGTCCTTTCCCCATTTACTTCTTTTACATTACTGTAAATAAAATTGTTTTCTTATTTTTATTTTTGGCTTGTTCATTGCTTATATATAGAAATACAATTGATTTTTGTATAATGATCTAGTATTCTGCAGCCTTGCTGAACTTATTTCTTAGTTCTAAAAGTTTCTTTAGTGAAATCATAGGGTTTTCTGTACAAGATCCTATCATCTACAAATGGAGATAGTTTTACTTTCTCCTGTCTAATCTAGATTTCTTTCTGTCTTTCTCTCTCTCTTCCTTTCTTTCTTTCTTTCTTTCTTTCTTTCTTTCTTTCCTTTCTCTCTCTTCCTTTCCTTTCCTTTCTTTTCTTTTCCTTTTTTATTTCTCCTAATTAGCCTAGCTGAACATCCAGTACTACAATAGCATTTGAATACTGAACAGATGCAATTAAATGGAGGTATTGAATAGAGCTAGTGAGAGCAGGCATCTTGTCTTTTTATTGCTCTAGTTATGCATTTTTTATATAATACTCCTCATCATATTGAAGAAGTTCCCTTCTGTTCTTGATTTGTTGAGGATTTTATAATAAAATGTGTTGAATTTTGTTAAATAAGTTTTCTGCATCTGTTGAGTTGACCACGTGGTTTTCATCCCTTCTTTCCATTAATATGGTGTATTGCATCAATTTATTTTTGTATGTTGACCATCCTTGCATTCCTGGAATAAATCATTATGAAATTTTCTTGTTTTAATGGATACTGGATTTGGTTTGCTAGTATTTTGTTACAGACATTTGAATTTATATTCATAAAGGATATTGGTCTAGAGTTTTATTTCCTTGTGATATCTTTGCCTGGTTTTAGTGTCAGGGTAATACTGGTTTCATAAAATGAGTTGATAAAAGAAAGTTCTCTCTTTTTCTGTTTTAGGAGAGTTTGTGAATGATTGTGTCTCAGTCTGTTTAGTGTTGCTATAACAGAATAGCACAGACTTTATAAAGAAAAGAAATTTATTTCTCACAGCTCTGGAACATGGGATGTCAAATATCTCAGTGCTAGCACCTGACAAAGGCCTTCTCACTGCATTACACCATGGCAGGAGGTGAGAGAAAGATAAAGAGAAAAATCAAGGAATCAAAATCACAGACTCAAGTCTTTTTATAACTGACACTAATCCATTTGTGAGGATAGAGTCTTCATGACAAACTCAACACCTCCCATTAGGCCACATCTCTCAAAACTGTTACATTAGAGATTAAGTTTTTAACACATTTTTTTTGTGAGATACATTCAAACCATAGCAGGGTACTAATTCTTCTTTAAATGTTTGGTTTTATTCACTATTACAATGAATCTGGAACTAGGCTGTGCTTTGTCAAATGTTTTAAAATTATTAATGAGATCTCTTCACTTTCTGTTGGTCTATCCATATTTTCTATATCTTCTTGAGTCAGTTTTGGTGATTTATGTTTCTCAGAATTCTCAATTTTCTCTAAGTTATGTTTTTTGTTGGCATATATTTGCTCATGGTATTCTCTAATATGCTTTTTATTTATTTAAGGCTGGTAGTCATGTCTTTTATTTCATTTCTGATTTTAGTAATTTGATTATTCTCTCTTTTCTTTTTCAGCTTAGCTAAGGACTTTTCAATTTTGTCAACCTTTTGAAAGAACCAACTTAGTATTGTTGATTTTCTCTATTTTTTATATTATGTATAACTATTTACTTTTTTTTTTTTTTTGAGAAGGAGTCTCGCTCTGTCACCCAGGATGGAGTGCAGTGGTGCAGTCTTGGCTCACTGCAAACTCCACCTCCTGGGTTCACACCATTCTCCAGCCTCAGCCTCCCAAGTAGCTGGGACTACAGGTGCCCACCACCGCGTCCGGCTAATTTTATTTTTTATTTTTTATTTTTATTAGAGACAGGGTTTCACCATGGTCTCGATCTCCTGAACTCGTGATCTGCCCACCTCAGCCCCCCAAAGTGCTGGGATTACAGGCATAAGCCACCAAGCCGGGCCAATTATTTACATTTAATATTAGTACTTTTTAGTTTAAAGCACACATTCACATCTAGCCACTTCCAACTTCTCCCATGAGACCAAGAGATTGTCCTCATTTCAGGTGTCTTCTTTAAACTGTCTCTTCATTGATATTCTGTACCCCAGTCACCCAGGCTGGTGTCACTTGAATAAATGTGGGTTATAGTGGCAACTATGTCCTGTTACTTGTCAGTCTCCCAAACCAACTACACAGCTTATCAGCACTGAATGAAAGAGAAAGAAGAACTAAGAAAGAAGTGGAAAAGACAGAATCTAAATCTTGAAAGGACTGTCAGGGCTATATATCTCTTCCATTTTTCCATGAACTTTGCTTCATGACTTTCAGAATTGCTTTCTCTATCTGGTTTCTTAACTTTGTACACGAAATCATGTGTTTGATGAACTAGTTATACTATTGTTCAATACTGAGGTTACCAAATACTTGGCATGCTAATATGGTTTGGCTCTCTTTCTTCACTCAAATGTCATGCTGAATTATGGTCCCAGTGTTGGAGGTGAGGCCTGGTGGGAGGTGATTGGAGCATGAAGGTGATTGGAGCATGAAAATGGCTTAGCACCATCAACCTAGTGCTATCTCATGATAGAGTTCTCACAAAATCTGGTTGTTTAAAAGTCTGCAGCACCTCCCACTTTGCTCTCTTTCTTTTGCCAGCCATGTGAAGATAGTCCTGCTTCCCCTTCATCTTCTGCCATGATTGTAAGTTTTCTGAGGCCTCCTCACCCATGCCTCCTGTACAGCCTGTAGAACTGTGAGCTGATTAAACTACTTTTTTATAAGTTATCTAGTCTCAGGTAGTTTTTTATAGCAATGCAAGAATGGATTAATATGGAAAACTGGTACCAGAGAAATGGGGCATTGTTATAAAGATACCTGAAAATGTGGAAGCAGCTTTGGAACTGGGTAATGGGCAGAGATTGGAACAGTTTGGAGGGCTCAGAAGAAGACAGGAAGATGAGGGAGAGTTTGAAACTTCCTGGAGACTTGTTGAATGGTTGTGATCAAAATGCTGATAGTGATATGGACAATGAAGTCCAGGCTGAGGGGTCTCAAATAAAAATGAGAAACTTATTGGTAACTGGAGCAAAGATCCCTCTTGCTATGCTTTAGCAAAGGGACTAGCAGCACTGTGCCCTGCCACTGAGACCTGTGGATTTTTGAACTTGAGAGTGATGATTTAATGTATCTGGTGGGAGAAATTTTAAAGCAGCAAAGCATTCAAGGTGTGGCCTGGCTGCTTCTAACAGTGTATGTTCATATGCTTGCACAAAGAGATTTTCTGAAATTGGAACTTATATTTACAAAGGAAGCAGAGCATAAAAGTTTGGAAAATTTTGCACCCTGACCATGTAATAGAAAATGAAAGCCTATTTTCTGAGAAGAAATTCAAGCCTGATGCAGAAATTTGCATAAGTGAAAAGGAACCAAATATTAATAGCCAAGACAATGAAAAAAAAAGCTTCCAAGGCATTTCAGAGACCTTTGTGGCAGCTCTTCCTATTACAGGCCTGGAGACCTACGAGAAAGAAAATGGTTTCATGGGCCAGAATTAGGGCCACACTTCTCTAGACAGCCTTGGGACATGGCACCCTGTTTCCCAGCCACACCAGTTCCAGCTGTGGCTAAAAGGGACCAAGGTACAACTCAGACTGTTGCTTCAGAGGGTGCAAGCCCCAAGCCTTGGCACCTTCCACATGGTATTAAGCCAGTGGGTGTGCAGAAGGCAAGAATTGAAGCTTGGGGGCTTCCACCTAAATTTCAAGAAATATATGAAAATGCCTGGTGTCCAAGCAGATGTTTGCTGCAGGGGCAGCAAATTCTCATGGAGAATTTCTACAAGGGCATTGCAGAGGGAAAATGTAGGGTTGGAGCTCCACATACAGAGGGGCACTGTATTAGTCCATTTTCACACTGCTGATAAAGACATACCTGAGACTGGGCAATTTACAAAAGAGGTTTAATGGGTTTACAGTTCCACTTGGCTGGGGAAGCCTCACAATCCTGGTGGAAGGCAAGGAGGAGCAACTCACATCTTATGTGGATGGCAGCAGGCAAAGAGAGAGAGCTTGTGCAGGAAAACTCCTATTTTTTAAACTATCAGATCTTGTGAGACTCATTCCCTATCATGAGAACAGCACAGGGAAGACCCACCCTCATAATTCAATCACCTCCCACTGGGTTCTTCCCCTGACATGTGGGAATTGTGGGAGTCACAATTCAAGGTAAGATTTGGGTGGAGACAGAGCCAAACCATATCATTCTGCTCCTGGTCCCTCCCAAATCTCATGTCCTCACATTTCAAAACCAATCATCCCTTCCCAACAGTCCCACAGAGTCTTAATTCATTTTAATATTAACCCAGAAGTCCACTGTCTAATGTCTCATGTGAGACAAAGCAAGTCCCTTCTGCCTTTGAGCCTGTAAAATCAAAAGCAAATTGGTTACTTCCTAGATACAATAGGGATATAGGCATTGGGAAAATATTGTCATTCCAAAAGGGAGAAATTGGACAAAACAAACGGGCTACAGGCCCTATGCAAGTCCAAAATCCAGCAGGGCAGTCAAATCTTAAAGCTCCAAAATGATCTCCTTTGACTCCATGTCTCACATCCAGGTTGTGCTGATGCAAGAGCTGTGTTCCTACGGTCTTTGGCAGCTCCACTCCTGTGGCATTGCAGGGCACAACCTCCCTCCTGGCTGCTTTCACGGCTGGCATTGAGTGTCTGTGACATTCCCAGGCACACTGTGCAAGCTGCCAGTGGATCTACCATTCTGGAGTCTGGAGGACAGTGGCCTCTTCTCACAGTTCCACTAGGCAGTGCCACAATAGGGACTCTGTGTGGGGGCTGGCTCCAATCTCACATTTCCCTTCTGCACTGACCTAGCAGAGGTTCTCCATGAGAGCACTGCTCCTGCAGCAAACTTCTTCCTGGACATCCAGACACTTCCGTACATCTGAAATCTAGGCAGAGGTTCCCAAACCTCAATTTTTGACTTCTCTGTGCCTGCAGGCTCAACACCACGTAGAAGTTGCCAAGGTTTGGGGCTTGCATCCTTTGAAACCATGAGCCAAGCTGTACCTTGGCCCCTTTTAGCAATGACAGGAGTGGCTGCAATGCAGGGCACAAAGTCCCTAGGCTGCACACACCGTAGAGACCCTGGGCCTGTCCCACAAAACAATTTTTTCCTACTAGGCTTCTGGATCTGTGATGGGAAAAGTTGCCATGAAGACCTATGACATGCCCTGGACATATTTTCCCCATTGTCTTGGGGGTTAACATTTGGCTACTTGTTATTTATGCAAATTTCTGCAGCCAGCTTGAATTTCTCCTCAGAAAATAAGTTTTTCTTTTTAACTACATCATCAGGCTGCAAATTTCCTGAACTTTAATGCTCTGTTTTCCTTTTAAAATGGAATCCTTTTAACAGCACCCAAGTCACCTCTTGAATGTTTTGCTGCTTAGAAATTTCTTCTACCAGATATCCTATATAATCTCTCTCAAGTTAAAAGTTTCACAAATCTCTAGGGCAGGGGCAAAATGCCACCAGTCTTTTTTCTAAAACATAGCATAACTACATTTGCTCCAGTTCCCAACAAGTTCCTCATCTCCATCTGAGACCACCTCAGCCTAGACCTTATTGTTCATATCACTATCAGCATTTTTGTCAAAGCCATTCAACAAATCTCTAGGAAGTCCCAAACTCCCACATTTTATTGTCTTCTTCTGAGCTCTCTGAACTGTTCCAATCTCTGTCTGTTACCCGTTTCCAAAGTCGCTTACACATTTTTGGGTATCTTTCTAGTAGCGCCCCACTCCTGGTACCAGTTTACTGCATTAGTCCACTTTCATGCTGCTGATAAAGACATACCTGAGACTGGGCAATTTACAAAACAAAGAGGTTTAATGGACTTAGAGTTCCACATGTCTGGGGAAGCCTCACAATCATGGGGGAAGGCAAAGAGGAACAAGTCACATCTTACATGGATGGCAGCAGGCAAAGAGAGAGAGCTTGTGCAGGAAAATTCCCATTTTTAAAACTATCAGATCTTGTGAGACTCAATCCCTCCAGTCATAAAAACAGCTCAGGAAAGACCCACCCCCATAATTCAATCACTGCCCACTGGGTTCCTCCCACAACACATGGGAACTGTGAGAGTTACAATTCAAGATGAGATTTGGGTAGGGACACAGCCAAATCACATCAGGCACTGTGCAGTGGAGTTGTGAGAAGAGGGCCACCATCTTCCAGACCCCAGAATGATAATTCACTGGCAGCTTGCACTGTGCACCTGGATAAGCCACAGGCACTCAACTCCAGCCTGTGAAAGTAGCCCTGGGGGCTGTACCCTACAGAGCCACAGGGACAGAACTGCCCAAGGCCTTGGGGGCCCACCCCTTGCATCAGCATGCCCTTGATGTAAGACATGCAGTCAAAGGATATTATTTTGGAGCTTTAAGGTTTAATGACTGCCCTGCTGGGTTTAGGACTTGCATGAGGCATGTACCCCTTTTGTTTTGGCCAATTTCTCCCTTTTGGAATGGGAGTATTTACCCAATGCCTGTGCCCCTATTGTATCTTAGAAGCAACTAAGTTGTTTTTGATTTTAGAGGCTCAAAGGCAGAAGGGACTTGCCTTGTCTCAGATGAGACTTTGGACTTAGACTTTTGAGTTAATGCTGGAATGAGTTAAGACTTTGGGGGATTGTTGGGAAGGCGTGATTGTGTTTTGAAATGTGAGAAGGACATGAGATTTGGGAGGGGCTGAGGGTAAAATGATCTAGTTTGTCTCTGTGTCCCCACCCAAATCTCATGCTGGATTGTGATCTCCATTGTTGGAGGTGGGCCCTGGTGAGAAGTGATTGGATCATGGGGGTGGTTTCTAATGGTTTAGCACCATTCCCCTAGTGCTATTTCATAATAGCATTCCCATGAGATCTGGTTGTTTAAAAGTGTGTAGCAGTCCCCCTTTGCTTTCTCTTTGGTGCTGACCATATGAAGTGTGCCTGCTTACCTTTTGCCTTCAATGATTGTTAGTTTCCTGAGACCCCCTCAGAAGCCAGAAGCCTATAGACACCTGGCTATAAAACCTCTATTCTTTATAAATTACAATTTATAATAATATCATATAGGCTATATTCTTCGTAAATTAAACCTCCCTTCTTTATAAATAAATTTCCCAGTCTCAGGTATGTCTTTATAGCCATGTGAGAATGGACTAATACACATACATACCATTGCTTCTCTGTCCCTTGCCCATGGCACACATAACCAATTTATGCTAAGCTCTGATGTGGCTTTACAGTTCTTCTTAAAACAAGACTCCACATAAATACTACCAACATCTATGACTCAGCAATTGCAGGCTGAGACATTTATATAACATAAATACATACATATGTTAACCAAAGACAGGTATTAGAACTTTCAGATCAACATTATTTATAGTATTTCAAAACAAAAAACTATAAAATACTCATCATTAGTAGATTAGATAAATAAATACAGTATCTTTACACTATGGGGTGCTATACGGCAATAAGAATGAACACTCCACACCTGGATTGAAAAATATAGATGATGCTTACAAATGTAACATTAATATAAAGAAGCTAAATATGAAAAGTATACACTGTGGGATCCCATGTATATATAGTTTAAAAACAGGCAAAATTTATCTTTGTCATTATAAGTCAAGATAATAGTGGCTGGGCGCAGTGGCTCATGCCTGTAATCCCAGCACTTTGGGAGGCCAAGGTGGGCGGATCATGAGGTAAGGAGATCGAGACCATCCTGGCTAACACATTGAAATCCCATCTCTACTGAAAATACAAAAAATTAGCCAGGTGCAGTGGCGGGCACCTGTAGTCCCAGCTACTCAGGAGGCTGAGGCAGGAGAATGGCATGAACCTGGGAGGTGGAGTTTGCAGAGAGCCAAGATCGTGCCATTGCACTCCAGCCTGGGTGACAGAGCGAGACTCTGTCTCAAAAGAAAAAAAACAAAAAAGAATAGTTAGCTTTGGGAAGAGGTTGGAAGTAATTGTCAATATGGTCACTAATGGACAGGTAATGTTCTCTTTCTTGATCTGAAGCTCAGTACCACCTAAAGGGTCCTGAATTTGTGAAAAATTCCTAGCCTGTAGTCTTATGATATATTCGGTTTGCATATTTCAGTTCAATAATACATTTTTAAGTTTGACTTACTTGCCCCTACAAGGAGACTCCTTCAGGGTCTGAACCATATTTCAGTTTCATTGAAACCCCCCTGGATTTAGGGCAGTGATAGAAACATAACAGAAACATGTTTGCTATGCTTTTTATTCCTTTCCTACATTTCAATATTCCAGTCCTGCTGAAATCTGACTTCTTTGAGCATTTAATTCTGTAATTACCTTCTATCCACAGGGCCAATATTCCTAGCAAACTCCAACCTAGGCTTATTCCACAGTGTTCCTCACATTTTGATTCCCAGTCCTGATACCTTGACTTTTCCCTCTGCTGCCAGACCATGACAAACCGTGGGATTAGGTCTATTCACTGAAAATCTGGGTTGGACTAACTGACTTAGAATTCATGAAAGAAACAAATTTGTTGACACGGGAGCTTGTGGTATACCTAGAAATTATACCAGTCACATGCTGTTCAGTCCTAAAACAGAAAACTCTTAAGAACTCTCAAATACTACAGGTATTTCCATTTGTGTGAGAGAGAGGGCCACTCAGTATCTTTTGTATTGGGGCTTCAACATGTATGAGAGATATGGGTTATCTTGGAGGCTGATAGAAGCAGATTTAAGTTTAGACCAAGCTCTGGGAGGTCAGCTGGATCAGGGAATATAGACTGAATTATGTTGCAGTACAAGCAACTCTCAAATATCACTTACTTATAACAAGCATTTATTTCTTGTTTCAAGCTATATCCATTGCAGGTCAGCTATGGCTCTGCTCCACTTCATCTTCTTTCCAGGATTCAGACTGAAGGAAAAATACTTTTCAGGATTATTTCTCATCTTGTGGCAAAGAGAAAAGAGAACATTGTGTGATGGCTTTTAAACTTTATGTTCAGAAGTGGCACACGTCACTTCTGCTCATATGTAATTGGCTAAAGCAAGCAACATAGCGAACCCTAACACCAACAGTGCAAGAATATATCATCCTTTCACATGAAGAAACACTGAATATTTATAACAATAACAATCTACCATGATAGTGAGGCTGAAACAAAGATAGGATGTGGTCTCTTTCCCCAGTAATTTATAAACAATTGGGGACAATAATTTATCCTCCACATTCTTCTACTCACAATGTAATCAGTCTCTGATATTTTTAGCCTGAACACTTAGGGCCGAGGAAAACACTAGATGTTAGTTCATATAAACCATTCTTGCTGCAACTTTTTCTTGACCTTTTCAGAGTCTTCCCTCCTATATCCCCATAATGTAAACAGATGCAGGCAAGTGTATTCCTCGAAGTGTCTGGTTGATGAGAATGGGGAGTAGAGCCTGGAATGTGTTCAGAGATGTACTTAGATTCATTTATGGAGCTATCTCATCAAGCACAGGTATGATATCTGAAGATCAAGAACAATAATAGAAGACAGACCCCTGCTAGGCTCATTCCATACTCCTCCCTGGGGTTAATGAAAAATGAGACAATTGCCACTTTCTGAAAAAGTCTAAATGTTTCCTTTGGAAAAACATACTGAAGCTCTTTCCTAATCCTTAAAAAGCCTGAACAAAAAGGCTACAAAATATTATCCTTGAAAAGCTTCAACAGAATGGCCACACATGCTCCCTAAGTCAGAGTCCCCTGGCTTGCCATAACAGAACAGTCCTGGAGTATCCTCCAGGGAGTGCCTGTGGAATGTGGATCACTGGGCAGTTAACACTGGGCAGTTTCAGCCCACAGGACTTGTGGTTGGTCCAATTGGATGAACTGAGCTACTATTGTCCCAACTAAACACATTAGGCTTTACCCAAAGCTGTAGAAATAGCCAGGTGTCTATGCTGAAGGGTGCTGAGTGAATCAGTTAGATATCATTTTCCCTTTAATTCCAACACAGGGAAGGTCTGTCACTCCCAGTCACTGTGGAAGGGAACTAGAGGGTGGGGCTTAAAACGGAAAAACAGTAGGCAACACAGTACAAAGCCCATCCTTAAATTCCTCTGAAAGGAGGGTGGTGAATGAGGAGATGAGGAGGAGAGGGGGAAATTACAAAAACAAATATGTGCCCCAGATCCATCTGGAAGCCAGATACTCAGTGTGTGGGCATAAAACTGTCTTCTGTTCCAGGTGCTGTCTCTGGTGGCTTAGTCTACCCCTCCCTTTCACCAAACCACGGGGAAGTCCTACTCCTCTGCAACTTCCCCAAGACACATTGCTTAATGTCTGAAAATACAGTTCTGCTAAAACCAACTGATACAATTATTTTTCCCAACTATAGTTTTATTACCAAGATTATAAATCATATAATCATTAGTTGTTCAACTTCAATGGACTTTAGAGAGTAGCAATAATAGAAAAAGATAATGGACAGGTGTAGATTTCAATTCTGACTCCCATTCATGAGCTAATTAAATAAGTTATTTAATTTCTCCAAAACTCCATTTTTCTAATTTGTGAAGTGGTGATGAAAACAATATCGCCCTTATCCTATAACCATTCTTTTTTCATACATCTATCCATTCATTTAAGGAATAACATCATATGTATGTTTACTGTGTAGAAGACACCTGATATGGTTATGGTTTGGCTGTGTCCCCACCCAAATCTCATCTTGAATTGTAGTTCCCATAATCCCTGTGTGTCATGGGAGGGACCCAGTGGGAGGTGATTTAATCATAGGGGTGGTTACCTCCATGCTGTTCTCATGCTAGTGAGTAGGTTCTCATGAGATCTGAGGGTCTTACAAGGAGCTTTTCCCCTTTTGCTTGGCACTTTTCATTCTTCTCTGTCCTGCTACCATGTGAAGAAGGATGTATTGTTTCCCCTTCCACCATGACTGTAAGTTGCTTGAGGCCTCCCCAGCCAGGCAGAATTGTGAGTCAAATAGAACTGTTTCCTTTATAAATTACCCTGTCTCAAGTATTTCTTCACAGCAGCGTAAGAACAAACTAATACAACACAATGCTAAGAGGTGGGTGTATGGTACAGAACCATTCTGACATGGTTATTTACTTGACAGAATTTATAGCCTCTCTGCTGGGAAGGTCAGACATCAATAATCACACAAATAAATATAATTGATTTTGTGATAGGATAAATGAAGTAAAAAGTATTTCTGAGGTAGTATCGGGCCGAGATGAAGGTTGAGTGGGAATTAGAGGAGTGAAGAAAAGGAGAGTGGCAATGGGGTAGGATCATGTATTGGGTAAAGGGAACAATCCCTTTGGTGGTACTAAAGAATGACTGAGTTTAGTTTGCTGCTCAGATATTTGGAGTTTGCTGCTAAGATATTTGGATTAAACAACTTTTGGTATGGGTCAAACTTAGAGTAATCATATTGAACACGTGGATTTCCTCAAAGCAGACTGACAGGAAAAAGAAGTCCAGTGAATGAAAAGGTTATTCTAAATCAATCACAGAAAACAAAATGCATTAGTGGAAATAAAAAAGAATGACTAAATTTCCAGAAACAAAGGATCAGTAAAAAAGACATGAACAAAATGAAAAATACCACCACTAGGTAAGACTGAACAAGCCTATCCAGATCACACAGAGCGGTGTGGATCACTTCATGGATTTTACACTTTTATCTTAAAGTGAAATGGGATACCCAGAAAGGGCTATAAGAAGGGGAGCAACTATTAAACAGGGGATGTGTATAAAATACCACTTTCTTAAAAGGTGTTTAACAAAGTTTGTGTGTGTATGATAAAACACAAATACTCCAACCTCTTCATTTTTAAGATGAGGGATCATAAAACTTAGCATATGATTTCAGAATGTCCAAAGAAATTAGGAACATAATACTGAGTCCTGAACAAAACTTTTCATTTTGTTGGACTGATTTTAAATAAGGAATTTATTGGGATTTAAATAATTGATAGTGTTTAGAAAAAGATTATCTATTTGACTTTGCATCTAGAAATATTTTGTTTTGAATGGACCAGGGGTCATGGCATTAGATAAATGAAGAAAATAAAATCCTTGCACAAAGCATTGTTGTGTAGGCAGATTACCAGATAAAATGCAGATGCCAAGTTAAATTTGAATTTTAGACAAACATCAATCTTTTAGTATAAGTATGGCTCAAATATTTCATAGAACATACTTACACAAAAAATTGTTTGATATTCATCTAAAATCCAAATTTACCTGGGCATGCTTTATTTTAATTTGCTAAATCTGGTAAATCTATTATTATAAGGAAAAATAGTCACATACTCATAATAATATTTGTCTGTTTGTTTGTTTGAGACAGGGTCTTGCTCTGTCACTCGGGCTGGAGTGCAGTGGTGTGATCACGGCTCACTGTAGCCTCAACCTTCTGAGCTCAAGGGATCCTCCGGCCTCAGCCTTCTGAGTAGCTGGGACTACAGGTTTGTGCCATCACACCCAGCTCACTTTCTATTTTTTGTAGAGACAGGATCTCACTACATTGCCCAAGCTAGTCTTGGACTCCGGGACTCAAGCAATCCTGCCTCAGCCTCCCAAAGTGTTGGGATTACAGGCATGAGCCACATAATAACATTATTTGTTGGTTTTCAACTTTTAGGATTGCTTTATTGGTGAAACACCAAATACTTAACGTTATAGATCAGAATATAAATTTTAACAACTTTTCAATATAAAAGAAAAGTCATAAATGACAGATGGGAAATAAAGAGGTATAAGGAAAGGTAGAGGAATGGATGTCCATCTTCAGTGGAAGCGAGTTGAGATATTGCTAAAAGTTGATGGATATTATGTGATTCATCTAGTCTAGTATTCTTTTTGCCAGAAAAGTTCTAAGAGGTGGTATTATCATATCAAACTTAAGGCACAGGTGTCTTTTTTGCTTCAGAGTGACCTTTTGTTTCATTGCCTGATGTTTTTTCCAAAAACTTTCAAAGTCTAGTCTGTACTACCTTAGGAAATGAGGAACACTTCCAACTTTATTAACTGTTATATAAAGCAACTCATTAAAAGTCATCTTTATCCAATACAATTGGAAATATTATTCTGGTAATAAAAAAGCCAGTTTAAGTGGGAAATCATAAAAAATGATACATGAACATTATATATTTTATTTTAATTTTAAAAATATGAAGGAGCATTTATATGCCAATCTTTTGATGTGGGCCAAGATGTTTTCATCGAATATGGGTCCCTGAGTATGAGTTCTGTGTCACCATAAAGCAGCATCTCTCATTTCCATTATTTCCACTTAGTTTCTATAAAATATAGGGAGAATTTGAGGATACTTTAATGTGAGGGGAGAAGCCTTCTGTGTTTTTACAAAAGTTTCCCCCATCTTCCAGTCTTGCCCTCGGCAATTTTTTGTGACTTTCTTTTACTGATTATTTTCTAAGCACTTAACGTTATTTCTTGGTGTAAACAATAAAAATATATTTTTATATTTATATTCCATTGAGTTTAATTCTATTTCATCACATTATATAATTATATAACCAAAAAGACTGGGACAAGCTATTGCAGTAGCATAAAAATCTATTTCTTGATTTCTCAATTGAGGAAAAATTCACATTCTGCCTTATATGTTCACCCCAAAACTACAAAATAAGTTGTCAGGGAGTTTAGGCAATTAAGTCTTCTTACAGCCTATACTACTGGGAGGCAGGAAACTAGGTTAAACAATTCTGAAGGTTAATTTCACTCAAAATTTGTATCATAATACGTATATTGATATCATTCTTCATTTTCTTAAAATGTGAGATTTTTGATTCTCCTAAAATTGTGTTGTTTCCATGGAAGGGTTTTATATTTCTCTTGTACCTAATTATTTTTTCTTTACTTTTCCCTTGAGGATGGGCATGTGGGGGGAAAAGGGATAATATATTTACTGAGCAGCCTAAGAAAGCTCCTTGGGAGATAAATGGCAGGTTATATTGGGGCTAAGTCCTAAGATAATTTATTATATTCTCAAACCCTGAACAAAATCCATTTTAATGAATGTTTAATAGAATTTTCTAGGCTATATCCAGCCATAATGCTCCAATAGAGCCATAATCACATTAAGGGAAATGTATTTCTATTTAGTTTTTCTTCACAGAATTACTGCAATCCAAGCTTCATCCTTCTTAGTCAAGAAGGTCCGCATCTTAAGGCATGAACCTTCTTATTGCATTTAGTATTAAATTTGGATTCATATACCAGGTTATAGTCCTAATTTTACTTATCCATAAGCATCAAATTGTTAATTAATTCCCAGAACTGAAGGTTAAATTGAGCTGTTTTCCTTACGACTAATTTTCAGTAAAGCCAGAATTTTGAAAGTAACCCTTTTTTTTTTTCAAGTTTCTTATATGGGTTTTCTGTTCTTAAATGTTTCTTTATAACGAGAAAAGAGATTCATTGTTGGAATGATGGATTTTGCTTTTTGTTAAAAAAGACAGAGTGCTCAGGGTGGGGTCTGGCCATTTCCTGCCCCAAAACACAACTGTAAAAGATCAGTCATGTTAAAGGCCTAAACAATCTGACAAGATCACTTTAACCACAACAGCAAATAAAGGTGATTCCCAACAGGGGGTTTAGGGAAAGGTGGCTGGGTTTAATTCTCCCTTAATGAACAGGCGGTTTCTCCTACTGGTAACACTACCTCAACAGAGGAGCCCTCAGAGCAGCCCAGGACGCTCTTCAGGAGAGTATGTTTCCTTGGCTAAAATAAATGAATCTTAGAACAGACTTAAAGGGCTCCAAGTCTGTTGAAATCTTACCCTTTCTTAAAGGCCCAGATTAAAGACTACCTCCTTTCTCACTGAACACATCTGAACTGACTTTCTTTTACTGAGATCCCATTGTATTTTTTGTTTATTTGTTTGTTTGTTTGTTTGAGACGGAATTTCGCTCTTGTCACTCAGGCTGGAGTGCCATGGCGCAATCTCGGCTCACTGCAACCTCCACCTCCGGGGTTCAAGCGATTCTCCTGCCTCAGCCTCCCAAGTACCTGGGATTACAGGCACCTGCCACCATACCCAGTTAATCTTTTTGTATTTTTAGTAGAGATGGGTTTTCACCCATGTTGGCCAGGCTGGTCTTGAACTCCTGACCTCAGGTGATCTACCTGCCTCAACCTCCGAAAGTGCTGGGATTACAGGCATGAGCCACCGTGCCCGGCCCTATTGTATTTGTTTTGATATATTAAAATTTACTTAGATTACACTTTAAATTGTAATTTTTTGAACAATTGACCTCCTCACTGGAATATAAGCAGTTTGAGGAAAGGTTTCTGTCTTATTTGTTATTGTACTCCCAAGGAACAGTGCTAAGAACAAGAGATATCAGGTAAGACAAAAATGAATTAGTTCATGATAGTACAGTCTAATGGAAGAGGCTAATCTGTAAATAAATAATTGCAATGCAATTTGCTAATGATTCTATTAAAAGTGGATACAGGGCAATATGGAGACAAAGTAGAGGGAAAAACTGATTCTGCCTGGAGATTTAGTAAAACATTGAAAAATAACACACACACCTGCACCCCTCAGCTAAGCAAACTGCATGAACTTCTAGTCCTAGAACCCACCTATACATATATACATATACATATATATATATATATAAACTTAGAGTCTGTGGTTGACACATTTTTTAGTTGTCTTCAGAGCTGTTTGCTATTATTCTCTGAAAAGTACTTCTGGCTCCCATTTCAGGCCATATTTACAACACTCTGACCCTATCCCCTCACCATAGCACACTGGCCCTTGGGTAGAATGTGCCTCAAGCTGGGCCAATCCAACCTTGAGTGGTGAATATTGTGGTGTATTGGATCTATTATACCTACCAGCAGTTCAAACCTTACATTACTCTGGGTATGTAGCCAGGGGGTATACCATCTTCTTTGAGAGTTTTCATGTTGGAGATTAGCAAATAGTCTTTAAAGCTGTACTGAGCAAAAAATCACATCTCGGTGATAACCTTTGTTAAACAAATCAGTGAGCTCAATATAAAAATTTATAGGGCAAATCCTTATTGAATGCATATTGTATGTTAATGACTGTTAAGCAATCAATAGAGGATAAGCAAAGTATATGGTAGTCCCTTTCATCAAGGACAGGCATATAGAAAAATAATTAGAATACATGGATAGATGCTAAACCGAGGGAGTGAAGCAGGTGACATGAGCAGAGAGAAGGTCTAGCTCTGCCGAGATTGTGACCCCCTTCCTTTATGTTACTCTGAGAATCACAGGCCTCCTGGACAAAGTCGCAAACCACGAAACATTTTTAAATAAAGTTGTTTCTGTTTTTCCATCTCATCAAAGTATGGTAAAAAGAAAAAAATCTGCTTAATGAAAATTCAGGTTAAATTCCGTAGTCAAATTTATTGAAATCTTTGTGGGTTTTTTTTTCCCCTTTTTCATTATGGGTTGCTAAGCAGAAGCAGAATAGCTCTGGCCTGGTTTTTCAGTCTGGAATTCACGTCTCTGTGGGCTTCCAGACCTCAGTGACTGATCTCCAACATGAAAACTCTTGAAGGGGGTGACATCACCCATTGAGAGTTCCCAAATTAGGAAACTCAGAGATTCCAGGGAGCTCTTTCTGGTCTCTGTCCCTCCATTTGCCCTATTTTACTGGAATATGAGCCTCATTGAGGCAGCTGGGGTATGTGTGTTAGCAGCTAACAGGGGCAAAAGCTGGCACTGAAAGAAACTACTTCCAGAGAGGAGATCCTGTTTCTACCATTACCACTTTCCTAGGACTTATTCAGCACCCCGGCTCCAGGAAGATTTATGGGCTGCTTAAAATATTCATGTATGCTTACTGCTGAGCATTGGAAATTTAAGGGTGAGAACTGGATTGTTAGCAGTCAGGGAGCTCTCTGTTCCAGGCCCATGGGCTCTGGACATCCCCTTAGATTTCACTCTCCATGCCTGCCCTCACGGCTTCCCCTGAGGCACACGCCACATATTTCCTCTTGGGCTTCACCTGAAGTTGCCAAAATTCAGTCAGAGTGCAATAGATTGAGAGTGTCAGAAAATAACCATGTAACCTGTGTAAGAACTCATATTTGTGAAGTTTATAGTTTACAAGGTATTTTCACATACATTAGCACTGGCTCATTTATTCATTCATCCAATCATGCATTCATGTACCATATGTGTGCTTAGGAACTGGGTCTTATAGTGGTATTTTACAAATAAGGAATATTGCTTAATTTCTGTGGACTTATGTTTAATTCTATAAAATCCCTTTATTTAACATTTTTGAAACATTTAGGCTGTGAAAAGCCTTGTGAGTCATAGGTGTGGGAAATATAAAAATTAATTGAGTTGAAATAAATATAATAAAGAGATTATAATCTAGTGAGGGAAATAGATTTGCCAAACAATGCAAAGAAACAAATGGGGTGGGAAAAGGGAATAAAACTAAGTAATGAATTGCAGCATCTGGGGTTCCAACAGGAGCAAAGGCTGATGTTGAGGTATGGTGGGATCTCCTTTTCGATTCTGATTAGGAAGCACAGTGACCATTAATCCTACCCAACTCTAGTGAGAAGTGGGCTATACAAAAAAGCCTCTTTTAACATGAAAGCATTGGAGTGGAATAGTGGTTTTACAAACTGGGCTCCACGGAATCTATAGGTATTTTGCTTTGCTGCTGCCACAAACTAGAGCGGCTTTGCTTTTTTTTTTTTTCTTGTTTCAAACTGATCTCCATCAGAAGCTTTAATTTGAATGAAAGTTTATAAGGCTAACAAAATAAGGAAAGGAAAGGAAAGAAGAAAAGGAGGAAGGAAGGAAAGAGGGGAGGGAGAGAAAGAAAATAAAAAAGAACAAAAACCCTCTGGACTAGGTCTCTAATATCTTGTGACTCTGGTTTAAGTAGAATTAGAGAAAAGTTATTATAACTGTGACTCCATCCATGGAATATCTGAATTCTAATAAGAAAAAAATTACATGAAGAAAAATTTATAATAGAATTTTAAATATCAAGATAGAGAAGATGGGGCGAAAACAGAAGTTGTCTATAGCTTCAAATCCCCTCATCAAAACACCCAGTCCTGTTGCCTATGTTTATTTAATCCTGGCACCAATTTTGTTTACTTAGGTTTTAATGTTATTAAGATATATTGATATGATTAGCTCAGAATAGAACTTTTGTTTTTCTCTTTTCTTTAGAGTCTTGCTCTGTCGCCCAGGCTGGAGTGCAGTGGTGTGATCTAGACTCACTGCAATCTCCATCTCCTAGGTTCAAGCAATTCTCCTGCCTCAGCCCCCTGAATAGCTAGGATTACAAGCGTGTGTCACCATGCCTGGCTAATTTTTGTATTTTTAGTAGAGAGGGAGGTTTTGCCACGTTGGCTAGGCTGGTCTCAAACTCCTAGCCTCAAATGATCCACCTACCTCGGCCTCCCAAAGTGCTGGAATTATGGGTGTGAGCCACTGCATCCAGCCAGAATAGAGCTTTGTCTGTTATTTTTTTTGTTTCTTAAGTTACCCACTCTGTTTAATGCTTTCAGAAGTTTTGGAAAACAAAAAACACAAATCACTGCCCATTATCACATAAGAACAACCCAGTTTCTGTATCTGGGAATCCTTTAACCTAAGACTCACGGGAAGGAAGAGCGTTCCCAAGATGGCTGCCCATAGCCTTTGGCTTTTACTACTGTGGGCCCCAGTTGTGCTCTAAGCAAGGTGCCCTAGAGCATTCTTCCATCAGAAACCGTAACTGGGAAACTGTACATGTATGCAGCTCCAGCTTTTTAAGGGCTATCAGGAGATGTGAATGGGGAGCTTTCCCAGATATATACAGTGTATTAATAATTAATTAGTGGGGACAAGACCTCTTGGGGTTTATGAGTGTGAACCCTTACCCCCACAGTGCAAGTAGCATTCCAAGTACAGCGACTGCAGGCTGGGTGCTGAATACCAGCTAGTAAGTTCAGGCCTGACCATTTTAGACTGTACCTAGGCTGGCCACCATGGTAAAAACAAACATAGACCAGGTACAGATGCAAGCACAGCCTTCTTGTTGCTCCAACAGGTATTCTAGGCCAAGGAAGGATTTGCCTCAGAGACATCTGTTCCCCTTATTCAAGGGAAACATTTACTCTCTGGTTGCAAGTTCCCTAGAGTCTGTTTAGCCTCATTTTCTTTTACTACATGCCTTTTCTGGGGGATGATGTATACTTTTTAGCATCAGCTACATTCTGAACCCAGGACAACCAATAGACGTTTTCATCTGTATGCCCTACAAGTATGCAGATTCAAATAAATTTAGTATCTGCACCCTCTGCAACCCCAACTTCTTCTCACCCTCATTTAGGGACCAAACACTAGTCTTTAAAGGTAGAAACATCTTTTCCCCTTCCTCAGCCTGTCTATTTTGGCACTTAAGATCTATGGAATCTACCTCAGAAATGTCTCTGAAATCTCCATCTTTTACTTTATTCATCAATTTGTATTGAGCACTAAGGGACTTGGATGAGATCCAGCCCATTTTTATAATAATCAAGTGAGTACTGGAGTGTGAGAAAAATAAATAGCCATTAATCCAATGTGAGAGATGGTTTAATAGAGCTTTGCACAGGGTGGCCTGGGAGTGGAAAGGAGGGGCCATCTGTTTGTTTTTCTGGTAGCAATGTTCAAAAAGTATTTGTTGTGGATGTTCAAAAAATATTTGTAGAAGCAAACTAAACTGAAGTGGTGATGCATATTCTCAGTTTTCGAGAATGAATTTGTAGGTGGACAACTGAAGGGGTGCCATGTAGGCAAAAGAAACTGTATGTACAAACCATAAAGAAGCAGGAGAGACAGTGTGGAATTAGTGAAAGAGAACAAGATGACTGATGTAACTGGAGGGTAAGTAGTTGGAAATTAGACTGCAGATGTAGGCAGGGTCTTGTGTTTCTTGTTGACAGGCTTGGACTTTAAGGCAAGGGGATACCATATAATAATTTTAAGTTGGAACAGAACTGACCAAATTAGTCTTGGTGGTGGGTAGGGGGTGGTGAAATAGGCTAGGATGTCAAAGAGGCAGTGCATTTCGGGCAAATGTAGAAGGCAGACTCATGTAGATATTGGTAATAAATAAGATGGAAGTGGTGATGATGGGTGGCAAAGAAGGTGGGATGGAAGAGTTTGGAGGAGACTCGAGTTTCTGGCTTGGGCATATAATTAAGTGGGTCACTGCATTCGTACATGCCCTTCTCTCCCTGTTATTTTGGCAATAATCCTCTAACTGGTTTCCTTGACTTTGGTTTCTCCATCCTTCTCACTGAAGAAGCAATTATCTTTCCTAAACCAAAATCTGATCATAGGACCCTTCTGCATAAAGCCCTAGATTGACTCTCCTTATGTGCAGAACCAAAAAGTCCAGACTCTCTAGCTATTGTCTTTTAGCTACCACTTCAATTTTGCCTTTGCCACAACCTCTGAAATCCTCTTTCATAACTCCAGCCACACTAAGCTGTTCAATGTTTCCCAGGCATGATCTGCATTCGCTTCCTCTGTACCTGTATACATGATGTTTACTCTACTCAGGAAGCTCTTCTAGTTATTTTTTCCTGGTACTAGCTAGTGGCACTCAAAGACTCATTTTAAATGCTGCCTAGTCTGTAAAGACCTTCCTGCCTTCCCCTGGCATAGCAGCTCACCCTCTCTCTTCACTCTCTATTCTCCTTTTTTCTTTGCAAATCTTTTAAAGTAAACTTCATATAATATCAAATTACAGCTGATCCTTAAACAATACAAGTTTGAACTGCACAGGTCCACTTATATGCAGATTTTGTTTTGCCTCTGCCACCCCTGAGACAGCAAGACCAAACCTTCGCCTTCTCCTCCTCCTCAGCTACACAGTGTGAAAATGATAAGGATGAAGACCTTTATGATGATTCACATCCACTTAATGAATAGCAAATACATTTTCTCTTTTTATTATTTTTAATAACATTTTCTTTTCTCTAACTTGCTTGATTGTAAGAATACAGTATATAATACATATAACATACAAAATAGGTGTTAATCGACTGCTGTTATTTCTAAGGCTTCTGGTGAGCAGTAAGCTATCAGCAGTTAAATTTTTGGAGAGCCAAAAATTAAATGTGGATTTTCAACTGTAGGTGGAGGTCAGTGTCCCTAACCCCCATGTTGTTCAAGGGTCAACTGTATTTTATTACTGTATCTGGATAAGTTTCTCACACCATCTCCTGAAGTTTGAAACTATTATTCTCGCCATGACTTATAAAAGATGCTTCATAAAGTGTTCTGTGGGGGTTTTTTTTTTGGTAAATTTCAGAGCTATCCTCTTAAAATATTCTTTTCTGGAATTTCTCACTACCAGCACTAAAAAGAGGGGAGGGAGGAGAAGGGAAAAAGCAGTAGCAGAGAAGAGAGAACAAAGCAAGATTTTCTCTTGGATAAACATCACGTTGGATACAGGAAGCAAGTTTGAGAATTTAGAAAGAATTTTAAGGGTCTAGAGTGAACAGTTTCCTTATGAAAACACAGATGTTTCAAATGGAGATCCTGTAGCACATCCAGAGTGATCAGAGAATTGACTTGTGAAGAGACTTCTTATTCCTCAGGCCTATGAGAGGGTGGATTTTGAGTCAAAAGAGTTTCTTCAGCTCAGTATTTCCATTTGAAGAAGTTGCTAGTTTAAAGGCTTCAATGTGTGTGTGCCCATATGAGAGAGACAGAGATGGGGGGAAGTAAAGAAGAAAGGAGGGAGGGGGAGAGAGAAGTGTGAATGAGCATATGATTTTTCCATTTTTTACAGATTTGCTTGTGAGTGCATTTGCAAATCTCTTTGCATGTGTTTGACTGCATATTGTTTCCATGTGTTCATGTGGGTGTGTTTGTTTATGAGGAGGTGAATTGTATAAAAATGTGTTGTTTTCTTGTGCATAAGTAGTTCAACAGAGTAATGTTTATATGTGCATATAGGTAGTGCACTAGTATACATAGTGTATATATGATAGTGTATATATGGAATATTGTGAATTTTGAAAGCATTATTTATAAACATTTATGGGTTTCTATCATTATATTAAATTTCAATGCATAGTAATCTCTCAATAAGAATTTACAAATGAACAACTGTTTTTAAGTAATAGATATTAAACCCACACAATACCTACATATATCCTGTTCTGAATTTAAAATTGTAAAATTTGCAGAAAAGTATCACACACAAAAGTTGTAGAAGCTGAAGAAGGTGAAATTGAAGATGGTTTTCAATTACTTCGTGATTCTGTTGGGAAAGTTCAAGCAGGGCTGCCTGGAGGAACCAATTACTATTTTCCTAGATCTGCATCAGTGACCCCAGCTCATCTCTTTGCTGACTTTTGTACTTTTCAAATTAAACAGTGACAGAGAAGTACAGGAGGCTTATGTGAATCTGTATCAATGCCTAAAAGAAAGAAGATGGTGGTGTGGTGCAGAAAGTGGACTTTGGAGTCATTTAGAACTGGGTCTGAAACACAGTTCTGTCACTTACCATCTATGTAGCTTTGAGCCTGTTACTTCACCTCTTCAAGGCTTAGGTCCCTCATCAATTCAATGAGGTTAATAATACCTACCTTCCCTTTAAGGGTGGTTGTGAGAATCAGGTAAACTAATGCAAGTAAAATGACTTTTATTGAGTCTGGTAAAGAGGTAGAAGCTCAGCAAATATTAATGCCTTTATCAGAAATAGTGATTAAAATGTAAAATAGTGGTGCTGAAAAGAGAAAAGCCGGCTTTTTGTATCTCTTATGTCTGCTATATAAGAAGACAGGTGTGGTGATTCTGAACTAGACTGGCTGGGGGGTAACTAAGAAATACATTAAGTCAGTTGGCTGAGAATAATACTTTCAAAGGACTATATCCTTGTGAGTAAGAAAGCATGGAGAGGTACTTTAGTCAGATGTGCCTATCTTGCCACAGTTTCCCAGCCTTCTGCCTCTGTCCCAACATCAGGAGTCAGAACAACCTGTACCCCCTGCCCCTTTCAGGGCCCAAGGAAAAGGGGTTTGAGCAGAAGCATTGCACTGTGAACAGGCTGGTAGTGATTCTTATGAGAAAATAGGTTTTATAAGTTGGGAGGAACAAAAGCAAACTGGCTTAAGACAAAAAGGGATGTGAGTGAACTACTGAGTATGGGATTCAGCTGGTGTCTTGGTTCCTAAACCTGGGCTGTGCTCACCCCTAACAGTTACCTGTAAAACAGAGGCAGTGTGAGCTCCAAATAGTGGTTAAGGCCAGTACCATATTTAATCAATTTTCTCATTAACTACTGTGAGGAGAATAAAGACTTAATTTCTAATTCATGTGTAGTTTAGAAGGGGGAATGCAATCCATATGGTTCTTATTCAATTACATTTATATCATCAAAATACACTGTTTTTCTAAAGCTATATCATGGCCAAGAAATTCAATGAGCCCTTTTAACTAGCATTTTAAGCCTTATTTCTTAAAAACAGGAAGTCACATTTGACTTTGAGTAAGCCAGTTTCCTCTGGACAAGTTTTAGAAGTGGCTAAGTTTTGGACACCTGCAAATCCTAAATTGGTTTCAGTCAAATTCCGAGTTTGTTTCAATCATGTGGAAACCAGTTCCTTGAACTTCTGAGCAAACTTTCTCAAACCAGGAAAGTGACTATATTGCTCAACAATTGTTCTCTTTACCAAATAGCCTCTTTTATAGAGTGATGTGTCTGAAAACAGCTCTGATACTTTCTTGGTGCTGCCTACCTACGGTGTGGTCTTGGACAAATTCCTGACAGGCAGTTATTTTAAATTCACCAGTCACTTGAATTATAGGTGTCTCAGGTTTTCAATGCTCTGTTCTGTAACATGTTTTTCAGTTTGAAAATACAATGGCCTTGTGATTCTATAAGCAGCACACAATTAAAAAAATACTCCCTCTAGATGCTATTGTAAATCTGAGTTAAAAATTCTGTACTAGAACTTACAAGCTACTTGACCTTGGGAAAATTATTAAAACTCTGGGCCTCAATTTTATCATGTGTAATTATGTGAGATAACATATATTATCACAGTATATGGTTCTAAGTAATCACTTCATACATGTATTTTTATTCTTTTGTTTTCTCCTCCCTCCTTCCTATTCCTCTTCACTTCGCTCCGTTTTTTCTTCCTCTGATTCTTCTATTATATTTGTATCTTTTTCTAATAGTGGAACGTTTTTATTGGCTTACATAATTACTTCTCAGGAGACTCATCTGTGTGATTTCATCTCCTCTTCTTGGTGAACTATTGGAGCAGTGAACAATTTCTTCTGTCTGATGCCCTCCAAGTTGCCTCGCCAAGGATCCCCAAAATTGGGGTGGTTCCTGAGTCAATGCTATGGCCATGCTGGCCTCAATGTTTTTGACAGCTATTTACACTTACAGACAGCTAGATTCCACATAATGATTTGTACCTTTGTACTCCCTTGTGCTTTACCTTGTACGATTAAAGTGACCAAATTGTCTTAAATATAAAACATGGATTCATGGTGCTTATTTTTAATTCGGCTGATTTTATATTCATTGGGGGAAAAGTCATACAAAATGCCTTATATATTTCTAAATATACACTTCTAATAAAATTTAAATATTAAGAAAATCAGGAAATTCACAGTCAGAAATGGGACTAGTGAAGCAAGATATACTCCCCTTCCATGAATATTCTATAAATCATTTTGAGACTTTCTCTAGGCTATAAAATTTAGAGCTGCTGATGCCTGAACCATTGAAAGACATGTTGGCCCTTACATAATGTGAGTCAAGACATTGTTCAGGAGCTAAATTTGCTAAAAATGTGTTTGCCTTTTAGCAGTTCTTGTATTTATAGACCGTAAAAACAGATTTCCATGGCACTTTCCTAGGAACCTGGTAACTTGTCTAGTTCAGAACCGGCATTTTAGACTCTTCATGTAGGCCTGTCTCGTAGTGCAACGCTTCTCAAATTTCAGTTTACATATAAATATTACTGATCTTGTTAAAATATAGATTGATTCAGTAGGTTTGAGATGGAGCCTACGATTCTGGATTTCTAACAAGGTCCAAAGTAAGATTGCTGTTCCATAGAAAACACTTTCAGTAACAAGTGTTTAGCACTTGCATCAACATGAATCTCAAACCACATACTCCACAAGTGTGACCTTGAGTTTCATGACACGATGGGCCTTAGTACCTCTCTCTATAGGTTTGAGAGGTCATGGCCTCTAAAATTTGTTGAGACTCTGTAAGATCATTAGCTGCCAAGGAAGCCTTTTCTTTGAACTTAAGTACATTTCTCCCTGGCCTTTGTTCATGTAAGTTAAGAGAGAGAGCAGACAGAATGTATACATATACTTGGGACGTGGATAAAGGTCATGGCTGCCAAAGTGTTGCCACCTTTTCCTCCACATTTCTGTTGAGCCAGGATGGCACAGCTGAGGGCTCCTCAGCTTATTCAGGGGTGATGAGGTCAGAGTTTGTATGATATACCAGGTCACCATCTGCCCAGCAGTGCTTATACACATATCCTGTAAAGATTGTCTTTTTATTCAGGAAATGTTAGTCGGCCTGAAGACAGTAATATAGAAGGAGATATGGCTCCCCACATACAAAACTATGTGACTTTGGTCAAGGAACTTTACATCTCTCTGCTTCAGTATTCTTAGCTGTAAAATGGATAATAGCAATTTTCAGGGTTGTTGTGAGAATTAGAGATACCTTTAAAGTGCCTGCCAGAATAAATGGTAGATACTACTATTGGTCTTGACTATTTTTATCATTAAGTGCACTTTACTATAATTGTTTAGGGTAACTGAAAACAATGGGTAAAGCTGATTTATTACTCAGAATAGTTCACTGTGCATATTTGGCCAAAGTGAAGGTAATTAGTGAATTCTGGTAATTGAAACTTAATTTATTGTATCAACACTCAGTACAATTGCATTTAGGCTTATTCAGTATAAGATATTAACCAGAGATTTTAGAAGGCATTTTAAAAATAGCTGATACAATCATGAGTTTTATAATTAGTGAATATGCATCCTACACACTACAGCAAGGTAAGAGTTGTTAAAGGCTATTTAATGTGCACTTTACCCCCTTTCCAACACATGCCGAAAAATAGGGAATAAGCCAAACTCTGAAGCAGTCGACATAATGTTTTCTAATAATGAAAAGAAGCATTGCATAGTCTGCTAAGTGTCTGCCCCATTAACTCAGTCTTACTTATTTTCTCCAAAAGTCCTCTGAGGCAAGAGGGACATCCTAGTGCTTTCCTCAGCTCTTTTTACTAGGTCATATTACATAGACTTCACGTTGTTATCTATGTTATCTACTTGCTTCACTTTCTTGCTTCCCTCATAACTTTCTTCAATGCAGGAGTACAGTGAATGCTCCCTCATTGATCCATGCCTGAGTGAAGGCCTCTGGGTTCACTTAAAGAGAGTAAGAGGTAGTAAATAAACTAAGTGGAGTGGGCATTAAATCACTCGGTGCCTAGAAGCAGCAGATGCACTAGCAGACTGGACCGGGAAAGTGCCTGTATACTTATATCCATGAAACAACTCAATCCTATATACCCTGTGTGAATGACAATTGTAGTCAGGGAATGGCTTTCCTACTCCCAGCCTCCTCCTCTCTTCCTTCTGTATTTTAAGGAGTACAGTGAAATTTCTGAGAAGTAAGCATGCTATTTCATGCCCTGCACTTACTCAATGTTCTTTTGTAGTCTTCTAATTTTTTTCTCATTTTTTTTCCCAAGGGTAATTTTACTTAGGGAGCCCTCTTTATTCAGTTCAACAAAACAAAGAAGGAGAAGTGTTGTAAAAATGGCTTTTTGTGTTCTAGTTTTAGGAGTTATCCAATCAAACTACAACATGAAGTTTTACAGACTCGTTACTCATCCTCACTTGTCTGTGTATGCACCTTTGCACACAAACAAGTCAATTTATGCAAAAGTGCAGAAATTCCTTCTGTGCTTTTTTTATATACTCTAAATGAGACACCAAGAGTGAGGATGCATGTGATACATCATTGTAATAGAGGATTCTTAGAATTTTGAGACTATGCTATCTCCAAGTTGAGAGAGTCCTCAAAGACAATCTTTTTAAACTATTCATCTGATGCTTGATGTTTCTGTACAATTTCCTTATCCTTATCAGCCAGAGTTTGATTACCTCAATTTTCAGGAAACTTCTTACCTCCCTAAGCTGTCTGCTGCATCTTTGATTGCATTTCTTCACTTGAATTATGTATTGCACTTGCGGCTGTATGTCATAGCTGCCTGTACCTGCAGCAGGTGACCTATCTGTAATAGGCATGGTTGATAGCAGGTCAAGGTTCTACCTCGGAGAGTCTGGGCACCACAAGCAGATTGTACATTGGGTAATCAGCCATGCACATGCAGGGAGCCTTTTTGGGATGTTTGTGCCCAGTGTTTGGGGTGGTGACTCTGAAGACTGCCAAGGCCAGTGGGATTTCTCTCAGCTTCCTGGGAGACTCCTACCTGCACACTTCGAACGGTTCTCTGCTCACCTGCTGCACTCTGTCAACAAGGAAGGAAAATTTTAAGGCAGAAGCCCAGGATGCAACCAGGCTCTAGAAACCCTCTCATTGGGCCTTGGGGTGAACTCATGCTCACAAATGGGCTGCCTGCCAAACATTAACTAAAATACTCACACTTGTTTTTGACAACAGTCCTCAGGTTAAATTTCAACAAGTGCTATTTTGGGTAAGATGCTATGGTAGAAATGTCTCCAGATTCCAAGTGGCTGTAATGCCTCTGCAAAGCCACCTTTCAGCATGTCCCATTTGCTGTGCTTTCAAGTACTCAGCTGTGTTGGTGCCTTTACAAGATGCAGCCCCAAAGGTGAGTGGGGAAGCTTGGAAAGGGGCTTCTGAGTTAAAGCCTTTGGGACAGGCTACTCTAGGAATCTCCCTGCCTGAGTTGACTCTTTCTTTGATATCTGAAAGCAACAGCAAGGGGTGGCTTCCAAGTGCCTGTCTGTGATGATGGATGAGTTTGGCCCTGCAGCCTGGGGAACAGATAGGAGTCAGCAGAACACAGATGTTGCAAGGCAGCCAAATTAATCTTTAATGGGAATGTACAAGTTGGGTTCTTATTAGAATATCTAATAGCCTAACCTCATTGCAAATCAAGAGCTAATCTTACAGAATAGATTTACAGAAAAATCTCCAGGTCTTGCTAAATATGGGACAACAACTGATTCATCTTGTGTGGCTTTCTTGAAAATCTTTCAACCATTAAGGAAAGATTTCACGGCCAAGAAGAGCATGGTCTAAAATGCACACTTTCTGCAGTACTTCGGGAGAGTTGAAGCTCAGGGTGGCAGACATTTGAGTGAATCAGACTGATCACTGATCAGACTGAATCAAGTACATGTATATGTAGTACAGGACAAAGCAAGAATCAAATTCTATGACAGTCCTTGGGTAAGAAATATCCTCTTCTGCAGAAATGTCTCCAGAGAAATATACATTTCATTGGTCAGGGAACTGAATCTATGATTTCTTTCCATTAAGAAAGGCTATATGTTAACTGACCTATATTAGCTAGTTGGCTGTGTAGAAATTTGTGGAAAGAATTATCAATATCAGAGACCAAATGCATCTTGGGTATCTCTTATCCTACCAAATTAGAAAGGTAGTTGTATCTTGACCTCCTTTCTAGAATTTATTTCTGGAATTATGTTACTTTCAGGGAATTCATTTTGCATTTCAAGGATACTATGGAGAAGTGGAGATTCTGGTGAATCAAGCCCCTTTCTCAGTAGAATTTCTGAATAAAGAAGAAAAGAAAATTGAGGGAAGAAATCATGACCATAAATGGGATCAGAAAAATGTCTATAAAATTTTATAACAATATATGTATGATGACTATACTAGATACCTGGCAAATCTAATAGAAATTAAGATTGAACTTCTTCTGATCCAATAGTATGTAAGCTTATGAAAAGCACTGATCATGCATTAAATCAAGACCATCTTGTGGGTCTTCAGCAATCATTCATATGCAAGTCATTTAGAGACAAGAGGCAATGTGCATAATACCAAATGCATAAGATTTGGAGAAAGACAGGCCTGGTTTGCAGCTTTTGGTAGTTTTTTATGAAATAAGGTGATATGGTTGGGCTTTGTGTTCCCACCCAAATCTCATCTTGAATTGTAACCCCCATAATCCCCATGTGTCAAGGGAGAGACCAGGTGGAGGTAATTAAATCACGGGGGTCGTTTCCCCCATGCTGTTCTTGTGATAGTGAGTGAGCTCTCATGAGATCTGTTGGTTTTAAGGGGCTCTTCCTACTTCGCTCAGCATTTCTCCTTCCTGCCACCATGTGAAGAAGGTGCCTTGCTTCCTCTTTGCCTTCCGCCATGATTGTAAGTTCCTGAGGCCTCCCCAGCCATCTGAACTGTGAGTCAATTAAACCTCTTTCCCTATAAATTACCCAGTTTGGGGCAATTCTTAAAACAGTGTAAAAATGGATTAATACATAAGGATAAAAATGCCTTTCTTGCAAGACTATTGGGAAAATTTCAGCTCTAATTTTTGAAGTAAACTTACTCTTCTCAAGTGTAATGATGGATAATTATACTAATGGTTGCCTCTCTAGCTCATTATGATGGGAAAAAGTTTAGAATGGAGGAAAATTCTGAGAAAGCATCAGGACTTGTGTGGTAATCTAAACTTTCATTCCCCTCTTCTGAGAAAGAGGAGATAGAAGTGCCATCCATACTGGGAAATCTGATTGAGACTTTGATCCATCTCTTCTGGAGATGAGCTATCCCTGTCTGATGTAGCCATTTCTTGGACTCCAACAAATACAGTCAAAATGAACACTATCTATAAGAAAAATAAAAAGAATAAAACAAATTGATATAATTAACATACAAATACTTTAAATATCTATTATAAATGGTATCATGGCTTTAAAGGAAAACTTTGATCATAAATAGAAAACAAATAGGAATATCAGTAGGAAAATGGAGAGTTAAGAAAAGGAACAAAATGGTTAGAACTGATAATCACAATATGAAAAACATGCTAAATGGGCTTACTATCAGATTAGATATTATAGAAGATTATATTATTGAATTCAAAGTCACTATAATGGAAAATATGCAAACTGAAGCATATGGGAAAAAAATGGCTGACAAAAAATGGACAATGAACAGAGCTTTGGTGACTTGTGGGCAAAATAAGACAGTTTAACATATCTGTAGAAAACCATAACAAGATGAGAGAAATATTGACACAGGAAAATATATTTTAAAAAGTAACAGTTGAATATTTTTTAGATTTGATGAAAATAGCCCACAGATTCAAGAAGTTCAATGAATTCTAAGCAGTATAAACAGAGGCATACGGATAGAAGCACATAATATAATTGCTGAAAACCAGTGATAAAGATAAAATCCTAAAAGTGGGTAGAGAAAAAGATACATATAACAGAACCACAAGATTTGCTAATAACTTCTCATCAGAAATGACAGAAGCCAGAAGATGATAGCATAAGATCTTTAAATTGCTAGAAAAAAGAGTCAACCCAGATTCTTTTCCAATTGCAGTGAAAATATTCTCCAAAATGAAGGTGAAATGAAGACATTTTTGGTCAAACAGAGTCAAACAGGGTGAAAAAATGTCTTTTCCAGAACTGACCTGCATTATTGGAATTACTAATGGAAGTTCCTCAGGGTGAAGAAAAATGATACCAAATGGAAACTCAGATCTAGAAAGTACTGAGAATGACAAATATGTGGGCAAATATAAGAGACAGATTTTTTTTCATTTCCTGATTTCTCAAAACATTATTGTCTGGTTAAAGCAAAAACAACAATAATGTGCTACAACAGGACTTAAGACATTTAAAAGTAAAATTTTTGATAAGAATAGCAAAGGGAATGGGAGAAGGGTAATTATGGAATACTCTTTTAGGGTTCTCACATTATATATGAGGTGATGTAATATTAATTGACAGACTGTGGTAGATTCAAAACCCTAGAGAAATCACTTAACAAATAAAACAGAAAAGTATGCCAAGTATCCAGTACAAGAGATACTAAATACTGAAATACCCAATCTGTAGAAGGTTGAAAAGGAGAGAAAAGGAACAACAGCAGTAACAGCAAATAAATGCCATAAATAGAAAACAAGGGCAAGATGACAGACTAAATCAACTGTATTGATAACTGTATTACAAAGTAAAATGAAATATATGCTATTTGTAAGCAACATACTTTCAGTATGACATAGTTTGAAATTAACACAATGGAAAAAGAGGTACCATGTAATCAATACACATAAGAAAAGTGGCTTGGCTATATCAATAACATGCAAAATAGACTTAGCAACGAAAGGATCAATTCATCATGCAAAATAGACTTAATAAAAAAGGATCAATTCATCAGGGAAAAAAGCACAGTCCAACAGAATTCACTGTAATTCCTGGTTGATTTTAGTCTATTATATTAATTTAATATAAAGACATATTAAGCCATAATAAAAGAGTAACTATAAGATGTCCAGAATAAGATACACAAGGAATGCTAAATCATACCCTGGGGCTAAGGGAGACTTCCTAAGTAAGACAAACTTTGAATGGGGGATAGCTTCCAAAGGCCAGCATTCAGATCTCATTGGAGAAGGTGGGGTTGCAGATCATTGAGTGGCAGAGAAGCTTCCTGTGTTCCCAGGCCATTGTTAGAACAATTGGATGTGCACACATAAAACCATGAACCTAGAACCTTACCCTACACTATATATATATGTATGTGTATATATATATATAGAATTTATAATATATAATCTATATTTATATATATTATAATACATATATTTATAAATATATTATATATTACAATATATAAAATATATTATATATTACAATATATAAAATATATTATATATTATACATATAAAATATATTATATATTATATATAAAATATATAATATATTATATATTATATATAAAATATATTATATATTATATAAAATATATTATATATTATATATAAAATATATTATATATTATATATTATATATAAAATATATTATATATTATATATAAAATATATTATATACTATATAAAATATATTATATATTATATATAATATATTTATGTATATAAATTAATATATTATATATACATTAATATAATATATAATATAATAATAGAATATTATATATAATAATATATTTATATAATAATAGAATATTATATATAATAATATATTTATATAATAATAGAATATTATATATAATAATATATTTATATATAATAGAATATTATATATCATAATATTTATATTATAATATAATATTATATATCATAATATATTTGTATATGTAAATTAACTAAAAATGTATCATTGACCTAAATGTAATAGCTAAAACCATAACACTTCTAGAAGAGAACATGATAAAATCTTTGTGACCTTGAGTTAAGATTTCTCACACAGTATACAAAAGCACCAACCATAAAAAAAAATAATGATGAATTGGGTTTTATCAAAATTCAAAACTTTTGTGCTCCAAAATATAATTATGAATAAAATGAAAACGCTAGCCAGAGAGAGGGGGAAAATATTTACAAATATAATACTAAAAATCAGCTTGTATCCAGAATACGTAAAGAATTCTTACAGCTAAATAGTAAAACAAACAACCCAGTTGAGATATGGGTAAGAGATTTAATGGTCACTTACAGCAGAAGATAGATGAATGGCAAATAAGTATGTGTAAAGATGCTTATTATCATTAATCATTAGAGATGTGCTATACTATATTAAAGACACATGATACACTACATCTCCACTATAATGGCTAAAGCTAACAAGACAGGCAATACCATATGTTGGTGAGGGTATGGTGGAACAGCTTGAATGCTCATATATTTCTGGTGGAATTATAATATGGTACAGTCACTTTGGAAAACAATTTTATAGTTTGTTATAGAATTAAACATTCACTTATCATATGAACCATCAGTCTCACTCTTAAGTATTTACCCAAGAGAAAATAAAAATATATGTTCACACAAAACCTTGTAACACTCAAGATTTGTGCCTTTTTCTGTGTGAATGATACATTAAATTTTAAAAAATGAAAGTCAGAAAATGTATTTTTAAAAGTATTACTATGACAACACAAATAATTGCCTGATAGTACAAAACAATTGTAGAAGAATGTATGTGATACATTTATATAATGTACAGTGTGGAGAACCAGTCTGGCTCCTGAAGCAAAGGTTAATAAGGCAATTGGGTTTGATTCTATTCCCAGGCTGACTGAAGAAGAAACAGGGTTCTTTGGAGACATTAGTCTACCTTCTCACTTAAAGGTTTGGGCCTGTGACCCTGAATTCACAGTTTGGCCATGGTAGGTAGTAGAAGGAAGTCCACAAATATATGTCTTTAGTGAATGAAAGACACAGCCTAACAGATTCCGAGAACTGAGAAATTTTTTTTGGTGAGAAGCAAGAATGATAGGGTCAATAGGCATGTCAGAATAAAGAAAACTCTTTCTAAAAAACAAAAATACCCAGCCTTAATGTCTAAGTCACTGGAAATGCTAAATATTATACAGAATTCCCTTCACAATGCCAGTTTAATTGGGCCATAGTCAGACAACTGTAGATGTTTTAAAATATAAAACAAATTTCCTAGCAATTCATTTGCAGCACATTTTTGTTGCACATATTGTTGCTTGGCTTACTACTTTATGTTTCAGTTAAATCTGGAACATTGAATCTGTTGTGGGCATTGGAACTTCCTTTTCCCTCAGAATCTCTGCTTTCTCTGACCAGGACTGGGGCTTCCAAATCTTCCCAGCAGCCACAGGAAGCCACTAAACACAGATCCTGATGGGAAAGGCTCTGAGGAATGTGAAACCTGGTATAGTGCTTAAGAATGATATCTCCAGGAGTGTAGCAGAATCAATAATAATACTGAAGCTTAGTCTCTTGGGGAATTTGCATTTGATTTAAAAACAGTCACTGTGTGAATATTCTGATTTTTCCAAGAAGAATGTGGGTGCAAGATAAAGTCTAGAAGGAGATGGCAGGACCTGAGTTTCCTATTTTTATGGCTTTTATGAAATCAAGCCTGAAGCTGCACCAGGCAGGACAGCCAAAACTGGTAAGAAAACTGTAGACTTACTGGTTTGAATAACCAGAGGACAGAATTTGGAGCAACCACAGTTGCTGGAAAATGAAGGGAGAAATTTTGGAAAGGAGCAATCCAAAGAGAGAGTATCCCTAATTCTCTGAATAACTTTCGGCTAACTTCTGACTGACTCCTGAACTATGTATTTGAGGGCAGATTCCAAGCATCCCAGTAAATAACTGAACTGAGATTATTTAAGCCAGAACTCACCATAGGGATACAAGGTTTTCAGTATGGAATTACCCAAATTAAGTGCCTGTTAAAACAAATGCAGACACATGATTAGTACTCTTCAGAGGAATATAATAGAATCCAGAATGTCTACAATTTATTATTCACAATATCCATGATGCAATTCAAAATTGGCAGACATACAAAGAAATAGGAAAACCTGAGTAGTTCCTAAAGTGAAAGGCAGTTTGTAACCATTCCTGAGATGACCCAGATGTTGGAATTAGTAGACAATATTTTAAAGCAACTATCTTAAGCAATTATGCCTAAGAATGTAAATGAAAATGTTCTTACAATGAATTAATGACAAAAAGATCTTAGCAGAGAAATAAAAGAAGCAAGCAGAACTGAACTGAATAATGCAATATTTGCATCATGAAAAATCTACTTGATGGTTTTAACAATAGAAAAAAGATAATGGAAGAGTTAGTGAACTTGAAGATAAATTATTTAATCAAGAGAACAAAGAGAAAAATTGGGGGCAGGTGAAATAATAGACCTGACGAATAATATCAGTAAGTCTAGCATACATGTATTTGAGTCCCAGATGTGTAGGAGAGAGACAAGGAAGTAGAAAATATATTTGAAGAAATAGGGACATTGGGCTGGGCACAGTGGCTCATGCCTGTAATCCCAGCATTTTGAGAGGCCGAGGTGGGTGGATCACCTGAAGCCAGGAGTTCGAGACCAGCCTGAACAATATGGCAAAACCCCACCTCTACTAAAAATACAAAAATTAGCTGGGTGTGGTGGTGCATGCCTGTGATCCCAACTACTTGGGAGGCTGAGGCAGAAGAAGAAACCCTATAAGCCAGAAGAGAGTGGAGGCCAATATTCAACATTCTTAAAGAAAAGAATTTTCAACCCAGAATTTCATATCCAGCCAAACTAAGCTTCATAAGGGAAGGAGAAATAAAATCCTTTACAGAGAAGCAAATGCTGAGGGATTTTGTCACCACCAGGCCTGCCTTACAAGAGCTCCTGTAGGAAGAACTAAATGTGGAAAGGAAAAACTGGTACTAGCCACTGCAAAAACATACCAAAATATAAAGATCATTGACAGTATGAAGAAACTGCATCAAATAATATGCAAAATAACCAGCTAGCATCATGATGACAGGATCGAATTCACACATAACAATATTAACCTTAAATGTAAATGGGCTAAATGCCCCAATTAAAAGACACAGACTGGCAAATTGGATAAAGAGTCAAGACCTATTTGTGTGCTATATTCAGCAGACCCATCTCAGGTGCAAAGACACATATAGGCTCAAAATGAAGGGATGGAGAAATACTTACCAAACAAATGGAAAGCAAAAAGAAGCAGGGTTGCAATCCTAGTCTCCGATAAAACATACTTTAAACCAACAAAGATCAAAAAAGACAAAGAAGGGTATTACATAATTGTAAAAGGGTCAATGCAACAAGAAGACCTAACTATTTTAAATATATATGCACCCAATACAGGAGTACCCAGATTGATAAAGCAAGTTCTTAGAGATCTACAAAGAGACATAGACTCTCACATAATAATAATGGGAGACTTTAACACCCCACTGTCAATACTAGACAGATCAACGAGTCAGAAAATTAACAAGGATACTCAGGAGTTGAACTCAGCTCTGGAAGAAGTGAACCTAATAGACATCTACAGAACTATCCACCCCAAATCAACAGAATATACATTCTTCTCAGGACCACATCACACTTATTCTAAAATTGACCACATAATTGGAAGTAAAACACTCTTCAGCAAATGCTAAAGAATGGAAATCATAACAAACAGTCTCTCAGACCACAGTGCAATCAAATTAGAACTCAGGATTAAGAAACACACTCAAAACTGCACAACTACATGGAAGCTGAACAACCTGTTCCTGAATGACTGCTGAGTAAATAACCAAATTAAGGCAGAAATAAATAAGTTCTTTAAAACCAATGAGAACAAAGACACAACCTACCAGAATCTCTAGGACACAGCTAAAGCAGTGTTTAGAGGGAAATTCATAGCACTGAATGCCCACATCAGAAAGCAGGAAAGATCTAAAATCAACACCCTAACATCACAATTAAAAGAACTAGAGAAGGAAGAGCAAACATTCAAAAGCTAGCAGAAGGCAAGAAATAACTAAGATCAGAGCAGAACTGAAGGAGACAGAGACACAAAAAAACCCTTCAAAAAATCAGTGAATCCAGCAGCTGTTTTTTTGAAAAGATTAACAAAATAGATAGTCGGCTAGCCAGACTAATAAAGAAGAAAAGAGAGAAGAATCAAATAGACACAATAAAAAATGATAAAGGGGATATCACTACGGATCCCACAGAAATACAACCTACCATCAGAGAATACTATAAATACCTCTATGCAAATAAACTAGAAAATCTAGAAAAATGGATAAATTCCTGGACACATACACCCTCCAAAGACTAAACCAGGAAGAAATCGAATCCCTGAATAAAGCAATAACAACTTCTGAGATTGAGGCAGTAATTAATAGCCTACAACCAATAAAAACCCACGACCAGATGGATTCACAGTCGAATTCTACCAGCGGTAAAAAGAGGAGCTGATACCATTCCTTCTGAAACTATTCCAAACAATAGAAGAAGAGGGACTCCTCCCTAACTCATTTTATTAGGTCTGCATCATCTTGATATCAAAACCTGGCGGAGACACAACAAAAAAAGAAAATTTCAGGCCAACACCCAGGATGAACATCCATGCAAAAATCCTCAATAAAATACTGGCAAACAGAGTCCAGGAACACACCAAAAAGCTTACCCACCACAATCAAGCTGGCTTCACCCCTGGGAAGAAAGGCTGGTTCAACATATGCAAATCAATAAAGGTAATCCCTCCCATAAATATAACCAATGACAAAAACCACATGATTATCTTAATAGATGCAGAAAAGACCTTTGATAAAATTCAACACCCCTTCATGCCAAAAACTCTCAATAAACTAGGTTTTGATGGAACATATCTCAAAATAATAAGAGCTATTTATAACAAACCCACAGCCAATAGCATACTGGGCAAAAGCTGGAAGTATTCCTTTTGAAAACTGGCACAAGACAAGGATGTCCTCTCTCACCACTCCTATTCAACACAGTATTGGAAGTTCTGGCCAGGGCAATCAGGCAAGAGAAAGAAATAAAGCGTATTCAAATAGAAAGAGAGGAAGTCAAATTGTCTCTGTTTTCAGATGACATGATTGTATATTTTGAAAACCCCATCATCTCAGCCCAAAATCTCCTTAAGCTGATAAGCAACTTCAGCAAAGTCTCAGGGTAGAAAATCAATGTGCAAAAATCACAAGCATTCCTATACACCAATAACAGACAAACAGAGAGGCAAATCATGAGTGAACTCCCATTCACAATTGCTACAAAAAGAATAAAATACCTAGGAATACAACTTACAAGGGATGTGAAGGACTTCTTCAAGGAGAACTACAAACCACTGCTCAAGGAAATAAGAGAGGACGCAAACAAATCAAAAACATTCCATGCTCATGGATAGGGAGAATCAATACTGTGAAAATGGGCATACTATCCAAAGTAATGTATAGATTCAATGCTATCCCCATCAAGCTGCCATTGATTTTCTTCACAGAATTAGAAAAAACTACTTTAAATTTCATATGGAAACAAAAAAGAGCCCATATAGTTAAGACACTCCTAAGCAAAAAGAACAAAGCTGGAGGCATCATGCTACCTGACTTCAAACTATACTACAAGGCTACAGTAATCAAAACATCATGGTACTGACGCCAAAACAGATATACAGACCAATGGAACAGAACAGAGGCCTCAGAAATAATACCACACATCTACAACCATCTGATCTTTGACAACCCTGACAAAAACAGCAATGGGGAAAGGATTCCCTGTTTAATAAATGGTGTTGGGAAAACTGGCTAGCCATATGTAGAAAACTGAAACTGGACCCCTTCCTTACACCTTACACAAAAATTAACTCAAGATAGATTAAAGACTTAAACGTAAGACCCCAAATCATAAAAACCCTGGAAGAAAACCTAGGCAATACCATTCAGGACATAGGCATGGGCAAAGACTTCATGACTAAAACACCAAAAACAATGGCAACAGAAGCCAAAATTGACAAATGAGATCTAATTAAACTAAAGAGCTTCTGCACAGCAAAAAAAAAAAACTATCGTCAGAGTGAACAGGCAACCTATAGAATGGGAGAAAATTTTTTCAATCTATCCATCTGACAAAGGTCTAATATCCAGAATCTACAAGGAACTTAGACAAATTTACAAGAAAAAAACAAACAACCTCATCAAAAAGTGGGCGAAGGGTATGAACAGACACTTCTCAAAAGAAGACATTTATGCAGCCAACAAACATATGTAAAAAAGCTCTTTATCACTGGTCATTATAGAAATGCAAATCAAAACCAGAATGAGATACCATCTCACACCAGTTAGAGTGGCAATCATTCAAGTCAGGAAACAACAGATCCTGGAGAGGATGTGGAGAAATAGGAATGCTTTTACACTGTTGGTGGGAGTATAATTTAGTTCAACCATTTTGGAAGATAGTATGGTGATTCCTCAAGAATCTAGAACCGGAAATACCATTTGACCCAGCAATCCCATCACTAGGTATATACCCAAAGGATTATAAATCATTCTACTATAAAGACACATGCACACATATGTTTACTGCAGCACTATTCACAATTGCAAAGACTTGGAACCAACCTAAATGCCTATCAATGATAGAGTGGATAAAGAAAATGTGGCACATGTACACCATGGAATACTATGCAGCCATAAAAAAGAATGAGTTCATGTCCTTTGAAAAGACATGGAAGAGGCTGGAAACCATCATTCTCTGCAAACTAACACAGGAACCAAAAACCAGACACCACATGTTGTCACTCATAAGTGGGAGTTGAGAAATGAGAACACATGGACAGAGGGAGGGGAGCATCACACACCGGGGCCTGTCGGGGAGTGGGGGGCAAGGGGAGGGACAGCATTAGGACAAATACCTAATGCATGCTGGGCTTGAAACCTGAATGACGGGTTGATGGGTGCAGCAAACCACCATGGCACATGCATAACCTATGTAACAAACCTGCACATTCTGCACATGTATCCCAGAACTTAAAGTATAATAAAAAATAAAATAAATAAATTACATAAAATAAAAGCTACTTATTCCACCAAACCTCATGTTGTTCTAACTTCTAAACAATTGCTATTATTAACATTGATTTTAATAATACATATTTCACTTTCAAATTAGCACCTTTAAAAAACTTACCATTTAATAAATATTCTGTCTTATAAAGGAGTTAATGTGGAGTGCTTCAGTTAAATACTTGACCATGACAGGTATATAAATTCATTCTAAGAGTAAATTTATAAATTTTGGAATAATTAGAGTGCATTTTGTATACAGTTTTGTCTACAACTCCTAAAAGCTATGTGTTCCTGAACTTAAACTGTAATTCAAAATAATAAATGATAACACTGTTATCATAAAGATAAAGAAACAGAACTTGAGTTTTTCAATTTTGTCATTTGGTATGACCACATGGAGTTATTGTATTTAAATTTTAAACAACAAAACAGAGTGAACCTGTGAGGTGTAATATTTGTTTGGGGAAAGTAAACATTTAAGTTCATATGTGAAACTTTTATATGATCTTGAAAAATATTTTTTTAAGGAACTAAATCATGTCCTTTGCAGCAACACAGTTGCAGCTAGAGCCATCCTCCTAAATGAGTTATCACAGGAACAGGAAACCATATACTGCATGTTCTCACTTGTAAGTGGGAGCTAAACATTGGGTACACACGGATACAAATATGGGAACAATAAACACTGCGGACTCCAAAAACAAGGAGGGAGAGAGGACGGAAGAGTTGAAAAATTACCTATCCAGTATTCTGTTCACTGCTTAGGTGATGGGATCATTAGAAGCCCAAATCTCAGCATCACACAATATATCCATGTAACAAACTTGCACAAAACTAAACTAAAACTAAAATAAAATAAATAAAATATTTTAAAATTGACATGTATCCCCCCTTACATTGTTATCTATTTATCTTTAGGTTAAAGAAGAAATGCAGATGTACAAAATTACTTCAGTCATACAATTTAGTCATAGTATAAATTGTTCCCTTTGCAGACATTTTTGTTGTATTAAAATTCACTTAGTTATTAGACAATTATTTACGTAACACATTTTATATAGAATTTTAATATAAGCATCAAAGCTAAAACTGCTAGGTTAATATAAAAGCTACTGAATTGTGTGCTTTTGTCCTACAGAAATTTGGAAGACCTTTCAGTCATTTAGAATATTGTTCCAAAATTGGAAACTGTTTAATAAATTTGTTGAATTTTATAAAGAAGTTTGGAGTAAAAAACCCCACACATACATAAAAGGGCAATGACCCAGTGGAGCTCAACAGAGAATTTTTTTTTAAAAAAGCAAAAGGATCACGCCTGCAATCCCAGCACTTTGGGAGGCCGAGGCGGGCAGATCACGAGGTCAGGAGATTGAGACCATCGTAACTAACACGGTGAAACCCCGTCTCTACCAAAACTACAAAAAAATTAGCCAGGCGTGGTGGTGTGCGCCTGTAGTCCCAGCTACTCGGGAGGCTGAGGCAGGAGAATGGCGAGAACCCAGGAGGCGGAGCTTGAAGTGAGCCGAGATCGCGCCACTGCACTCCAGCCTGGGTGACAGAGCGAGACTCCGTCTCACAAAAAAAAAAAAAAAAAAAAAAGCAAAAGGAGAGCCAATTGAAGCAATGTCTGTAACTAGACTGAAATAGATAACTCCTTCAGCATTGCATATAGTTTATGAACGTTTTAAATAAATCCAAGTTGGTATATCTAAAGCAAGGATACTAGAAAGACGCAGGATTCAGATGATACTGGTATAAAAGATAGCACTGAATTATCTTCTACAAGCACTGACAAGGACGAGAAAGGTATGTTAGCAAATATCACAGAGGATTTTTTTAAATGGGGAAGAAAATGGCATTAATAAAGCCAAGACACTGATGAAGAAGAGACAGTGAATGACATTTTAATCTAATTTGATGTTAGTGATGACCAATGCCATTTCCAGATGGTAGGAGTTAATCTGATTAAGAGAGGAAATGAACCTATTCCGAATACATACGGACTCTTCTCTGCAGTTCAAAGACAAGGAAAAAAGAGCAAAGGAAGCATCAAACACATGAAAACTTCATGATTTTACAAATCCTTACCAAACAGTGAAAAAACATGGCAATATTTTCAAGGTTGAAATAATTATTTTGTTTTCGCAGGCTATAGATACTGGAACAAAAAAATGAACATTCAACTTTATAACTGGCTCTAAACCTGAAAATTAAATCCTAAGGTCTTTGTGATATCTCAGTAACGTCTCCCCTACTTTTCTAACCGTTGTTATTATTATTTTATTTCAAGACTGTTACTGAAAATAATTTTGTCATACAAAGGAGAGAGTGTTAAAAAGGATTTTCTCCAGGTATCAAATATGCTAGGTATGCCATTGTTAGATAAAATAATAAAATCAATAATTTTTCTAAAGTGACCCTTTTTATGATAGAGAAACACCTGAGTGACTTGTTGAAGGCATTCTGTCTTTTGGTGATTTTCTTTACTTAGATTTCCAAAAATCTACAGATGAGCAGCAAATAGTAAACATATATAAAAACACTTATCTTTAATACTAATTATAGTGGTATAAATTAAAGCAACATGATGATGTCATTATTCATATATGAGACTTGATTTTTCAAATTGTTATCATGATACCCTATACTAGTAGGACTAGCACATCTATATAGCACTAATAGCAGTGGGAATTTGCATGATGATATGGCAACAAATTAAAAAAAAATACACTGAGATATTCATATATTAGGCCCAGGAATCTTAAATCTTAAACCTAAGGAAAAATATATATATATTTAAAACATTCTTTGTATAAATTACAATCTATAATGTGGACATGTGCCATAGTTTATTTTACAGCTTCACTATATATGGGAATTTAGAGTATTTCAACATTTTTCAATTAGAAACAAAGCTGTATTGTGCACATTTATTTTCATACTGTTGGAGGGGCACTTTAGGATAAATTTTTAGTGGTAGAATTACTGAGTCAAAAGGTAAACACATATGTAGTTGTGTTAGATATTTCCAGATTTCTTGCCAAAAAGGTTTATACCAATTTGCTTTTTCACCAACGATGTGTGACTGTGCTTGTTTCCTAAAGCCCTGCCAACAGAATGTGTTGTCATACTTTTTTTTACTTTTGACAATATTATAGGTGAAAAATGATATTTCAGCATGTTTTTTTAAAATTTGGGCCATCACACATTTTATTAGCTTATTCATATTCATAAAAATTTTAAAGACTGTTAGTTTTTTTAAATTGTGGTAAAATATACATAACATAAAATATATCATCTTAATTATTCTTAAGTGTACAGTTCAGTTATGTTGAGTATGTTTGCTTGCTTAACCAATCTCTACAACTTTTCATCTTGCAAAACTGAAACTGTATACCCATTAAATTTTTTCCCTCTTCCCATCCCCTGGCAACCACCATTCTACTTTGTTTCTATGAAATGGACTATTCTAGACACTTCTTATAAACAGAATCATGTAGTATTTGTCTTTTTGTTACTGGCTTATTTCACTTAACGTCCTTAAGTTTCAGCCATATTGTAATATGTGTCAGAATTTTCATTCTTTGTAAGACTGAAAATTATTCCATTGTATGTGTATACCACTTTTTGTTTATTCATCTGTCCATGGGCACTTGCGTTGCTTTCACTTGGCTATTGTGAATAGTGTTCCTATGAATATGGATGTGCACATGTTTCTTTGGGAATCTGCTTTCCATTCTTTTTTGTAACTACTCAGGAGTGGAATTGCTGGGTCATATGGTAATTCTGTTTTGGGTTTTGAGAAACTGCAATACTGTTTTCCACAGCACTTTCACCATTTTACATTTCCCACCGACAGTGTACAAGAGTTCTGATTTCTCCACATCCTTGTTAACACTTGTTATTTTCTGGGTTTTTTTTTGGGGGGGGTAATGGCTATCCTAATGAATAAAGAGGTGGTATTTCATTGTAGTTTTGATTTGCATTTCCCTAGTGATTACTGATGTTGAGCATGACAATTTGGATATATTATTTAGAGAAATGTCTATTCAAATACTTTGCCCTTTTAAAAAAATGGGTTATATATATGTTTTTTGCTTGGGTTGTAGTAGGTCTTTATATATTCTGGATATTAACCACTTATCAGATATATCACTTGCAAATATTTTCTCCAATTCTGTAGGTTGCCTTTTCACTCTGTTAATTATGTCATTTGATACACAGAAGTTTTAAATTTTGATTTAGTCTCACTTGTCTATTTTTATTTTTGTTACCTGTGCCTTTGGTGTCATATCCAAGAAACTGATAAATCCAATATCATACAGCTTTACCCTATGTTTTCTTCAAAGGGTTTTTATAATTCTGGCCTTGTGTATAAGTCATTGATCCACTCTGAGTTGTTTTTTTTTTTTTTTTTTTTTTTTTTTTGTATAAGGTAAGGGTTCAGCTTCATCATCTTGAATGTAGATGTCCAGTTTTCCCAACATTTTTTGAAGAGATTGTCCTTTCCCCATGAAGTGGTCTTTACATTTTTGTCAAGAAACGTTTGATTATAGATGCCGGAATTTATTTTTGGTCTCTCTATTCTATCCCATTGGTCTGTATGTCTGTTTCTTTGTCAATACCACACTGCTTTGATTACTGTAGCTTTGTAGTAAGTTTTAAAATCAGGAAATGTGAGACCATTAGCTTTGTTCTTCTTCTGATTGTTTTAGCTCTCCAGGGTCTCTTGAGATTTGAAATGAATTTTAGGATGCTTCTTCTATTTCTGCAGAAATGTTGTTGTATTTTTGTAGAGATTGCATTAAATCACTTTGGATAGTATTGATATCTTAACAATATTAAGCCTTGCAATTCATGAACACTTATGTCTTTTCATTTATTTGTGTCTTCTCTAATTTCTTTCAGCAACATTTGTAGTTTTCATTGTACAGCCTTTAGTCCCCTTAGTTAGGTTTATTCTAAAATATTTTATTCTTTTTGATGCTATTATAAATGTTTTGGTGTAGATTTAATTTGTGGGTCCCTAATTATTATATATTTTATATAAAGTTTCTACTCAGATATTTTGCCCATTTTTGTATTGAGTTTTTGTTCTTCCTCTTCCCCTTAATCAAATTTTAGTTACCAAATAATGATTTTATAATCCCTATATTCTTTGTACATTTATTAGTTGGCATTTGACTATAAATAAGAGCTTTTCCCTTACTATCATTATTTACTTGAATGCCTAAAATTGTCATAGATTTGTGCAGTAGAAAAGCCTCTTCATGCTCTCTCTTGTCCTCTGAAATGATCATCATTCTTTAAGTGCTACCATACTTTCTGAAACAGTAAGGTATTTCAAGCTCATTTTTAACTTCTATAACCCAAGCCTGGAATAAATCATTTCTCCAAGGATCTTTAGTTCTTTTTTAGTGGAAGAAAGTGTTTTGTAACAAAGATCTGGGTTCTAGGTGTGCTTGTGCCTACTGGAGTATCATTGCTTGTAGGCCCTGCCAACAGACAGATCTAAGAAATGTGACTATGTATATATAAATATATATGTCTATACATAAACAAACCCCTGAACCTAACTGTATCAATATCTGAGTTTATATCTGTACCTCTACTTGCATCAAACTATGAGTTTACAGTGAAAGATTTAATTCAAATTCAGTATCAATGGTTTCATTATATATTTTCCTCTTTGATGTATAACTTCTTCAACTGTGAAAAATATGCTTCTTATTATCTATAATATGTTTAATTTTTGCTCAAGCTAGGATATACACAAAGCAGTTTTAGAGTTGCTAACTCATCTAGATGAAAAAAACAAACCTGAGAGTTCGATATTTGTTTACAGTATTTTTCTGTAGCCTGTAAAAATGTACTTGGAGTGGGCCTGGCGCAGCACTTTTGGAGGGCGAGGCGGGCAGATCACCTGAGGTCAGGAGTTCGAGATCAGCTTGACCAACATGAAAAAACCCTGTCTCTACTAAAAATACAAAAAATTAGCCGGGCATGGTGGCACATGCCTGTAATCCCAGCTACTCGGGAGGCTGAGGCAGGAGAATCACTTGAACCCAGGAGGCGGAGGTTGCGGTGAGCTGAGATCGTGCCATTGCACTCCAGCCTGGGCAACAAGAATGAAAGTCAGTCTAGAAAAAAAAAAAAAAATTTGCTTGGAGTGTTTCCTTTTAAAAAGTTCTTTCCTTTTTTTCTCTTCATTTGGTTAAAAAAAAAGAAAATAAATAAAATTTTCCTTTCAGTGTGGTTATGTTTTTTATTTAGAGATAGTTTTTAAATTTTAATTTAAGATTTTTTAAATTTATTTTTAAATTTTCTGGTGAGATGATTTTTTTGTTTATTTTCAGATTGAATTTTTCAAACACACTTCTAGATACTCCAATAGTTTTTTTTTTAATTGTGGGATACAGCTAATTGTGGTGCTTAAAAGGAAATTGATAGATTTGCCTGCTTATGTTAGAAGAAAGAAAGCATGAAAATTGATGTTCTATGCATACAACTTAATAATTAAGAAAAAGTAAAAATAGAATGCACCCACAAAGAAAGAAATAAATAATCTTGTTAAGATAAAGAAAAAAATAAAGAAGGCACAGATACCAGATTTTGAAAGAGTATAATCTAAATACAGTTGTAGTAGAGATGAAAAGATATTAAAACAAAATACAAATAACTTTAGGCAATACATTTGAAAACTTAGATGAAGTGTTTAACTCCTAGAAAAAATATAAATTATTAACTGAATTTGATAAGAAATAGAAAACATGAATTGTTTTATAACCATCGAAGAAATTAAATAGCAGTTTTAAAAACATCCTAGAAGAAAAGTGACAGGCCCAAAATTTTTGCAGGTAACTCTTACTGAATATTCATGGATTAGAAAACATAAATACTACAAACATCTTGCAGATTAAGGGAACAAAAGGGACATTTATGGCCAAGTAAACATTTGATATCAAAACCAGACAAGAACAGTTTAAAAAATGAGTAAGAAATATTGCAAGCCAAAATCATTCATAATCATATATGCCAAAACCCTAAACAAAATATTAGCAACTAAATTTAGCAGTGCATGGAAAGAAATACACTATGACAGAATGTAAATGTTGCAGAATTCAGTTTAGTTCAGCATTGGAAAAAAAAATCTATTGATGTGATCTACCTCAACATAAACAAGAAAAATTACATTATGCTTTTCAATAGATGCTGGGGAAAAATCCACTGATAGTGCCTGGCATCTGCTCATGATTATAACTTTTATTAAACCAAGAATTAAAAAGAACTTTCTTAATATAATAAAGAATATTTGTAAAAAACATAAATATTATATTTAGTAGTACATTTTTATTTGTACACATTTATGGGGTACATGTGAAATTTTGTTACATGTATGTAATGCATGGTGACCAAGACAGGGTATTTAGAGTGTTCATCACCTGAATAGAATACATTTTTGTTAAGCGCAGTCACCTTATTCTGCTATCAAGCATTGAATGTATTCCTTCTATCTTACTTAGTAGTAAAATATTAAAAACATTCCTTTAAACTGTGTCTGATATCATCAATTCTATTCAACATCATCTTGAAGATCCTTGTCAGTAGAAAAGGACAGGAAAAATAATGTAAAAATTAGTAGGAGGAAAAATAAAACCAGGTTTGTCAGATATAAGATCAATGTAAAAAGTTATCTGCATTTCTATATACTACAGGTTATCTCTTATTCAAAATTCTTGAGACCAAGAAGTGTTTTGGATTTCGGATCATTTGGGATTTTTGAGTATTTGCATATACATAAAACTTGGGGATGGGACCCAAGTCTAAACACAAAATGTGTGTCTTAAATACACTTTATACATATAGCCTGAGGTAAGTTTATACAGTATTTTAAATAATTTTGTGCATGAAGCAAAGTTTTAACTTCATTTTGACTGCAACCTGTCACATGAGTTTAGATGTGGAATTTTTCACTTGTGGTGTCATGTTGGCATTCAAAAAGTTTTGCATTTTGGAGCATTTTGAATTTCAGAGTTTTGGACTAGCAGTGCTCTACCTGTATGCCCTTTAAAACAGCAGCAGCAAATATAAGATAATTTTCTTAAATATGGAAGTAATTTATGGAGTAAATTATATTAACAGTTATTAAAGGATATTCAAAGAGAGGGAGATATATACTAAATTCATGGGGGAGGAACCATATTATAAAGAAATTAATTCTTGCCAAATTTAATGGAGATTTTACCAAAAATCTCAAAAGTTTTTATGAAATTTAGCAAGTTGATTCTACAATTTATATGGCATAAAAAATGGCCAAGAGTAACCAAGCCGTACTTCAAGAACAGGGTAGTAGATTTTCCCTACCAGATAAAAAGACAAATTATAAAGTTAAAGTAATTAAATATATATAGTTTTGATATATAGAGATAGACAAACAGACCACTAAAACAATAAGAGAACCAAGAAACAGAACTGTGTGTGATATATGCACGTGGTGCATGAGAAATGATGGTCTTTTAAAAAATGGTGCTTTGTCAATTATCTAGCTATATTAAAGAAAAGTAACTCTCCCTTGCACTATACAGAGAAGTCAGTTTTGTTTATGTTATAAATCTAATGAAGAATTAAAAAATAAAACTAGAAAATAACATAGGTGCACAAACCATAAAGGAAGATACTGATAAACTGAATTATATAAATGTAAGAAATTTTGATAATCAAAAATAACAATAAGAGAATGAAAAGGCATATCACAGATGGAGAGAAGATATGTGCAACATACATAACTAACAAAGGAGCTGTATCTATTTGCAATATATAATCTAGTATAGGTATCCAACATGTAAAAATTTCAGTAAGAAAACCTATTGGGTAGTATGCTTATTACCTGGGTGATGAAATAATTTGTACACCAAACCTCCTTTGACACACAATTTATCTATATAACAAACTTGCACATGTATCCCTGAAACTAAAGTTTAAAAAAAAGTTTAGTTTGTCATAGACAAAAAAAAGAAAGAAAGAAAATCAGATAAGTCAATAGAAAACTGTATAAAAGACTTGAATAGATACTTCAAGGAGGAGGGTATCCAAATGGCCAATATACATATGAAAAAGTGCTCATATTTATTAATAATTAGGGAATTGCAGATTTAAATAATAACAAATAAAATCCATCAGAATGGCTAAAGTCAGAAAGATTAACAATACCGTTCATTGGCACGAGTATGGCACAACTATAACCCTCATCCACCGTGGGTGAAATTGTAATTTGGTACAACCCTTTTAGAAAACTCTGACAATATCTACTAAAGCTGTTAATACCCATATTTTATTACCCAGCCATTCTCCTAGGTATATATCCAAAATAAATGTGGTACCTGTTTTCCAGGAGATGTGTAAAAATGTTTGCATTGGTAATAACTCAAACTGGAGACAATACATATATTCATCAACAGTAGAATGGGTAAATAAGTTGTGGTATAATTCATATAACAGTATATTTCATATTTAAACAAAAAGGAATGAACTACTGTTAAATGCAACAACATGGGTGAACATCAAAACATGATATTTAAGACAGAAGCCAGACACAGAAGATTAAACTTTTGATTTCATTTACCTGAGCTTTGAAAACTGTAAAAACAAAATTATTGGGTTGTAAGTCAAAATAGTAGTTATACTTGGTGGAGAAGGCAGGCAGTAGGAGTTGGGAGAGGCCATGACAGGAAAAGGGGAGGAACTCTGGAGCTCTGGCATATCTTTTATTTATTGATCTGAATGGTGTTTACCCCAGTGATCACTTCCTGATAATTAATCTGTGCATTTACATGTCATGCTCTTTTCTGTATGTGAGAATACTTTGCAATAAGAAAATACTTTTAAATTCCAGTGGAGTTAGCATAAATCTGAGAGGCAGTGCTATTTATTTTTTAGAATCAATATAATAGAATTTTTTCTGACCATAAGATAGGGAAAGTTTTAACGTAGAAAACTCAAAATACCACCAAGAAAATTATTTGATAAATATTGAAAAAGTTTTAAATTAAAATTTAGAATTATTTTTCACTTGCAAGATGTCATAAAGTAAAAAGATAAGCCACAGACCTAACAAATATATTTGTAACACATATAACTGAAAAAGGATTAGCCTTCAGAATATATAAGAAAATAGACAAATACACCAATATATAAAGGAATAAAAGACATGAGCAGGTAATTCAAAAAAGAACACATGAATGGCCAATAATCATATCTGAAGCTATTCAACCTCATTAGTAATTAGAAAATGCAAATTAAAATTAGCAGATTTTGCCACAACTATAAAATATGACAATTGCAATTGCTGGTGTGGGTATAGAGCAACAGGAACTCATACACTGTTGACAAAATAACAAATTGGTATAATCACTCCAGTGGACATTTTTGCATTACCTGAATCACTCCAGTGGACATTTTTGCATTACCTGATAAAGATTTGCATGCACTCCATGTTCAGCAATTCTACTCTTGGGATATTCCTCAGGAAACTTCAATTTATGCCCGAGGCCATGTACAAGAAAATCCATGTTAGTATTGCTTATACTAGTAAAATACTGGATATAATGTGTACGTCCATCAAGAGATGAATGGGTACTAAATTATATTTATCCATGCAAAGGGAACATTTTGCAGCTGTGAAATTTAAGGACTATATGCATCGATGTGGATGAATTCTCAGGAACACATCATTGAACAATAATAAGCCAGTCACAAAAGAATACTTAGTATGTTTCCAATAAATGAAGTTTAAATAAGAGTTAAGATTAATTTAATAGTTGGGGATGGATACCTTTGTGATAATAATATAAAGAAAAGCAAATAAATGAAAAAGACAAAATGCACTGTAGTGATCAAATTTCACGAGAAGGAAGAGGAATGCAATCAGGAAGGGACCCACGGGGGCTGTAAAGGTATTGGTAATAATCTATTAAGATGGACTTTTGCTTTATTATTATTATTAAACTCTACATATACATTATATACACTCTTTTATATGCATGATACATTTCATAATAATTTGTTTACAATCTCTACATAGCTGTCTATAGGAAATGCATTATTGGGAGTCAATAGCAGAAGTCAATAAATCAGCTGTGTTGCTGTTTCAAGTGTCCAGCAGTGGCTGATGTTGACCTAGAAAATTGATGGAAAAGAATGGAGATTATAGTTAATAATTCTACTTTCAAATGTTATTCAAGTTTTTTTGGTCCTGTGTCTTCTTAGTTTATTTGTAGGAATGAAAAAGAAAACACATCATGAGTTGATGCCTAGATGCCATTTCTTACTAAATTTAATTTTCTTAGCCAATAGTTGTGTTGTTGGAATGAGGGTATTGTCCATTGTACTTGATGGATCAAGAAACTAGGTTAAAAAAGGTCAACGCAGATTGCCTCAAAGCACACAACTAAAATGGGGGAGGCTGCTCTGGATTTCCCTTTACTCTCCACCAGCTTTCCCCAGTGTGTCTATGCATGGAATTATCAGCAGCAGCCAGCATCGCCCCACACTCAGGCTCGGAAGCTCTCTGCCAGCCTCAGTCTCTCTGGGAGCCACCTCTGGGCCTTCAGGGAGGTGTGATATACTGTGTACAGTGGAGGTTAAGTATCCGTTTCCTCTAACTTTCTGCTTATGAGTAGTGGCTGTCCCTGAGCAACCTTTTGACTTAAGCCCTTTGCTCTCCTAAAGGCTTAGGCATTGTGGCTACAGACCATCTATATATTTAAAGGTACATTAGCAGAGAGGAGACCCTTTGCTGATCTTAAGAACAGCTTGTGAGAATGGTGGATGGGTGAGGGGGGCAAGGCAGGAGCATGTGAATGATAGCTTCATCAACTTGACTTTCCCTCAGGATCCACCACCTCCATGGGGGTTCTTTCCTGGCCATTTCCCCACCAGATGTAAAAATTATTAAATGTATTTGGCTAGAGTTTCTTGAGAACTCTTCTTTCTCAGGTTTTTTTTTTCCTTTACCTCATTTCCTTCTCTGCTTCTAGTTTTTAATCCTCATTTTTATTTTCTGCTGTCACATAAGCTCTAGCTAAATGGTGCCTGGGTTTGCTCAAGTATCAAGGTACAGAGAAGGAGCTCTATGAAATTTCAGTCCTGCTGCTGGGCACTAAGGTGCTACTCCAGGAGCTGAGAATGTTCTGGGGAGACCCAGGCCTAATAATAGGGCTACTTCTTTCCCCAATAATTGAGCAGTCCAGCAACTCAGGACTTAGAAAAGATTTAGAGCTGGCTTAGAAAATTCTCCATTGTTTAAAAAACTTTTTAAAAGCTGGTCAGTAGATGGATTGAGAAAACAAAGTTGAAAAGTTGTCATGATTTTTTTTTTATTGAATTGCCTTCACTGAAGTTTAACAACTTCTGGAGAAAATAATGAGTGAATTGAGGTCATTGAAAAGTTTGGAGCCTTCAACTATTGGCTCCATAGATGGGAAATTACTCAATATACTATCTATGTATGTTACATATATACTCCTAATCTATATACTGAGATATAGGAGACCCTAGATAGCCCCTCAGTTGCCTTTTAGTGACTCTACCTCTGCTATTTAAAAGTTTTTTCTATGCCTTGACTCAGAGTTTTTAGGATCTCACTTTTAAAATGTTTTTGATTCTGAGTCACATTAACCACAACAACGAATATTAGTTGAACATTTTACATTTGCAAGCACATTTATATACTTTGCCTCATTTATTCAATATAATCACATTGCTTTTTTTCTCATGGGTACTAGGAGACAGGAGTCTTAGAAAATCATGCTTTTGACACATGCACGCAAATGTTCATTGCAGCACTATTCACAGTAGCAAAGACGTGGAAAGAACCTAAATGCCCATCAATGACAGATTGGATAAAGAAAATGTGATACATATACACCATGGAATACTATGCAGCCTAAAAATGAGCAAGATCATATCTTTTGTGAGAATATGGATGGAGCTGGAGGCCATTATCCTTAGCAAACTAATGCAGGAACAGAAAACCAAATACTGCATGTTCTTGTAAGTGGGAGCAAAATGATGAGAACTCATGAAAACAAAGAAAGAAACAACAGACACTGGATTCTATTTGAAGGTGGTGGGTGGGAGGTGGCAGAGAAGCAGAAAAGGTAACATTGATGAAATAATCTGTAAAACAAACCCCCATGACACAAGTTCACCTATGTAGCAAACCTTCACATGTACCCCCAAACCGAAAATAAAAGTTTTTTTGTAAATTATTCTTTTCCGGTTCTTAGGAACTGGAAGCCAGCTCTTAGGTATGGGAGCTAGAATTTGAAGCTGATATTTGACTTAATGTGCTCATTCTTTCTAAATCTCGATGCTAACTTTAATTATTAATCTCTTAGCATGACTTTGTTTATCACAACATATAAGCTGGAAAATCAGCTTCACCTGAAGCTAGGCCTCCGGCTGCTCAGCAGCCATTCCTCACCAGCCATTCAAGGCAGTTTTTTCTTTTCAAACTTTGGTTTGCAGATCACCTGGAACAGAATTATTCTGGGGAAGGAAGCGTTGTTGATAAAATTTCACATTCTTAAGCCGTATCCCAGGTCTACTGATTCAGCTTCTAAGGGATAGGACTCGGGAAACTGTGCTGTTAAAGCAAGAACCCAGATTAATCTTATATGCCCTAGGTTTTGAGAAACAGTGGTTTAGCAACCACACCACCTTTTTTCAGGGCCACTGCTACATATGTCTTCTGAATTTCTGGGATTTTGACTGCTTGAGTGGAATGGGTCATTGTCAATATATATCCCTGAAGATTCCTGTTTGGAATTTGATCCATTGGCCAAAAATTCTTTCCCCATCCCACCCAACAATGCAGGATATTTTTTCCAGGCTGGCCTGGAGGAAAAACCAATCATTGTTCTCATTCTAATTGGAGACAGTCTGGCCACAAACATCTCTCTTTGTGCCTTTCTCTTCTACAGGACTTGGGCAGGGCTGCAGGGCGGCTGGTGTGGAGGGTGGCTGGGGTGGGGCCCAGAGAAAAATAATTAAAACTGCAATGCCTTCTGTCATTAAGTCCTGAGTGGAATGCTGAGTTGAATAATGGAAAGGGTCTCTGCTGTCTTTGGGAACATTTTTGTTATTGTCCCAAGTAAAAGACTTGAGTGTCAAATGAGATTCTTTCATGTCTGTACTTCTCCATAATCTTTTAGAATTTCCTACGGTCTGTGCAGCAATTGCAGTTTCCTTAAAACCATTCTGTTGGCTGTCCTCAATTTGTTTCAGCTGGTCTGATAATTTTTTAGGTAAACTAAATGAAATACAACTGGGAAAGGCTCTTGTTTCCTTTTGCTTTTTTGGAAAAGGAAAGAGTGTAAATTGCTAATGCCAATAAATGGCCAGAAACCCCAAGTTTTCTACCAGCAGCAATACCTTTTTGTGGTGGACAATATTGCTTTGAAATCTTTCTCCAAATACAAATCCCATGTACAAACAGTAGTAGTAGTAAAAGTTTATTGAGCATTTATTTATTCCAGTCACTGTGCTAAGTGCTCTGTGTATATTTTTTTATTTAATTCAACCAATTACTCTTTAAATTAGGCACTATTAAAATTCTTACTTTACAAATGAGCAAATGAAGTCCTAGACAGTTGAAATAACCTTTCTAAAGTCAAACAGGTAAGCATTAGAATGCTGATTTGTACCAAGGAAGTCTAGCTCCAGGGCCATATTCCTTTTTGCTATAGTCTGTGTTCCTTCTTGTCATATATAATCACTCCCATAATACACACACTCAGGCTTCAAGTCTTTGTTTAGTTTTTAAGACCAGAATACAGGGTGTGATTATTATGATAGCCATATTTTTTAAACTAAAAATCAATAAAAATTAGGGGGATATAGGAGAGAAATTTTGAATTGAGGCTATTGCAAAAGACTGGAATGAAGGTTATCATATCCCAGAGAGACCACACTGAGGATATCAATTGGAACCTTCATTTGTTTAATAAATAACTTTCATATTAAAGGACTTTACATCCTCTGTATCTGGTACCATTTATAAAATGTGTAGTTGAAGTGCTTAATAAATATTTATTGAATGATTGAAAGTATTCCTGTCTTCAGAGAATTGCTGATCTCTAAGGGCAATGAATGGAACAATTTTAATACATTAAGAGCTACGATAGAGGTAGCACTGTGATAGAGGTACATGATGGACACAATATTTATTAAGGAAATAAATAAATCCATAGGGTGCTTGTGACGGTGGAAGGGATTCTTAGAAGGCCATGAAATAATTCCCAGGGGCATTGCCATCTAAGATAGAACCTGAAAGACAAGTAGGTACAGGCCAAGTGAAGAGGGATGGGAAACCATACCAGGCAGAGGAGGCCAAAAAGACAAAGTACTAGAGACAAGAGAAAAAAACACGGACTGTTGAACAAATTCCAGTAGTTCAGAATGGCTGGAACACAAATAACGGGGGGATTTGGGGGAAAGATGGTGCTGATCCTGCTTAGGCTAAGCAGGATTGGGTTATGAAGATCTTTTATGCCATGGAGCTTAGATTGTATTATAATTACTATGGGTAGCCTTTGAAAAATATGTACCCACAGGGTGACATAATTTTGGTCATAAATGTATGTGTGTAAATGCACATGTTTAATAAAGTGTTTATAGTTTACCCCTCAGCATGAAACCTATTCTTTACATTCTTCGTTATTAATGAAATAATCTTTTCATTGCTTTGAAGATATAGTTGATAAAGAACCACAGGAGGGATTCACTACTTACTGTGTTAGAGAAGGATTTTCCAAACTTTAATATTCACAGGATTATCTGGGAATTCTGTCAAAAAGTATATTCTGATTCAGTAGGTCTGCGGGGGGACTCAGATTCTGGATGTCTAGCAAGCTCCTACGTGATGCCAGTGTTAACTGGTTCTCAGCTTACACTTGTGAGTAGGAAGGGGCTAGAAAGGGAGGAAGACAGTATCTCAGAAAAATGAAGTATGTTAATGGAAACCAAAAATCTAAGTCAGTGAGAGCATAGGATAAAGGAGGCAGGCTTAATGAACTAACACTTAGGAAGATAATAAGAAAGAAGAAGAAGAAAATTCTAGGTTAAAGAGGCATATTAAATAAATAATATGGGAGTACCTGACTTAGCTGACGACAAGGTGGTCAGAAAAACATTTCTAAAAGGAAATGAAATAGAATTTCCTGACAGTGACGATCATAAGCTCCTATCTGAGACCAAGTCTGCAGTAACTAGTGTAACATTTCCCAAACTATTCTATAGAATGCTCAAACGAGTGTTCTACAGAATGCTTATTCTAAAGGAAATTTAATACATGTTTTGGCAAAGACTTTCATGACCAAATAAGTTTTGGAAACGCTCTTAAGCAAAGTTAAACTCATTTATATGAAGTATTTTACTAAGAAACATCCTTTTCACAAGACATCTAATTAACACTTCCATACCCAGAGTTATTACCAAGTGCAATATTGGAAAACCTCACCTACTGAAAAAAGACCACTGGATCTGTAGTAAGGTCTGAGTTGCAGACCCCTCTCTTCAGCCAGTTACTTAACCCCTCTGAGCTACAGTGGCTTAATTGATAAAATAGGCATTACACTATCAATCTTGCCATGCTATTATGAATATTGAATTAATAAGCATAGGAGATTATAAACTCCATAGCATTATGATATTATGCTTATTTTTGACCACTACAACATCTTGCACAATGTTTCATTCGTTGGCACTCAATCTTCTATGAAAGCATCAGTTAATTAATTAACTGACTTTGGGCCAAGAAACTCCTTAAAGGAACTTAATAAGAGAGCTGGAAATTGATGTTCTCCTGAAAAAGGCAGGAATTAGACAGAGGCCAGTGAAGAATATGACTTGATGTGTTGTTTATTTGTTTTCCTCTTTCTGTGGTGCTTTGATATTACTAAAGGGTAGAAGACAAGATCTATTATAGAAGATAATACAGAATTATTTGCAACACAAAAAGTGGGTAGTACTTGAAACAGGAGAAACAGAGAAAAAAATCTCAGCTGCCGTGTTCCAGTGGGTGGACCAGTATTAATTTCAAATTAAATTTTAGGATTATTCACAACTTATCTCATGATGGTAACATATTATCTTGGCCATAAGAATATCTACACGGAAAATTAATACTTTTCATATCTAAAGCTATGCAGGTTCTCAATGAACCTGACCAAACTTAAGTGTCTTATGAGAGTAGTCGAATATTACAGGTGGAAAAATGGAAGGAGATAACACATCCATAATTACTTAAAGAATACATTTGAAGTTTAAAATATGTGGATGTTTATGAAATATTCAGTTAATTATGTATTTAGCAATCATCTTGCCAAATGTCTAGCCATTTGAAAACATCTGGATTATTGAATGTTCATCCAGATGTTCAGTCTTGAGTAGATATTTGGCAGTTGCAAAATAGAATTTTCCAGTTGCTTGGTCTGAATTTTGCTGAATTTTAAAAACACTAATTTGAATAGCTGTTTTGTATCTATGCCATTGTTCTGGCTTTGGACAGGTCAACTAACAACAGGCTTGGTAATAGAACTACTGAATCAGTGTTCTGAGCTATCTCACTTTGCCCAACAGTAATGTATGGTTTCTCTTTTTTAGCTTACTTGGTGGTGTTGAGCAAATAAATAGAACCCTATAAGGGGATGTAGAGGAGAAAATAATGTGTGGCCACTGTAAGTGGGGATCAAAAGACCTGATTCAAGTCTTAGCTATGCTCTTACCAACCGAATAACCTTGGGCAGCTATATTAACTTCAGTAGCAGTTTGTCTTCTGTGAAATAAGTATAATAATAATTGATCTCCCACTTTGAGGTTTGTTGGGATAATTAAATGAGACAGAAATGGAACTTGTTTGTGAACTAGTACATGTTATACGTATATGTTTATGATGTATATATGCCAATGTTAGATGTGAATACTTTTGTTTCTGTTTCCCTCTAGGCACATATAATTAGTACTACATGTGTCCAGCTTTGTACTAAAATGAGGATGAATTTTAAAAAAGAATGATTGGGAAACACGTTACAATTTAAAACAGAAAAGGTTTAATTTGGCCTAAAATGACAAATAAACATTTCAAGCAATTCTGTTCCTGGCTTTCCATTTCATCTCCCACTCTTTTAGTCAAATAGGTAAGGCCCATAAGTGTTCCATACTTTTCAGCTCTGATTTTTCTAAAAGCTATTTCTCTATGCTTGGAATATTCTTTCTTCTTGTTCCCACAAGTTCAGATCCCATTAATGTTTTCATGTTTCATCTAAAAATGTCAGATTTCCCTATGAATATTTCATTCATCCTTCTACTTAAGAGTCATGACTTTAGAGGTCTGGATTTGAAACCTGTCTCTGCCACTTAATAATTGTGTGAATTTGGCCACTGTAATAATTCATTTGGAATTTTGATTTCTTCAGTAAGAATTATTGTATCTCACATAGTGAACTGAAAATTGAATGAGATAATGTATATCCTGGTAGATATTCCTATCCTTTCCAAAAATGCCCTATTTCTGCCTCTGTGTCTCTAAAGAGACTCTTTAGGTTTTTATCCTATCAATGTGCATTCACTATAAAAAATCAAATAGTACCACTAGGCTTATAAAAGGGGATTCTTCTGCCTCCACCTCCCAGTATACTACTTCCAGTGGCAAATCCTTTCAACTCTTTCAACTGACACTTATATTTATCTCCAGATTTATAGTTAACATCCTTATACTGCCATTTACTGATTTTTCAATTTTTAAAAGTATCTTCTACTGACTTTTCACAATGGAAAATAAGGATTAGCCCTTCTTACATCTTCCTTCCTTACATGAACACATTTGCCCTCTCCAATTCTCTCAGGATAGCTTATTGTTTGTTATTATGACCATTTAAATATTATTCGTACATAAAGTAAGAAGAGGACAATGGTTTTATTTCTGTTCTCATACCCGTTTTTCTTTTCTCTGGAGTTAATGATCACTTTATTTTTTAATATCATAGTTTATTATGCTCTTTACTCTTTATGTTTTCTTTTCTAATAATATATATTTGAACTGCCTTCAGACTTTAGGACAGTCTTTTTTCTTTTATGTGGCGATAAAATTAAATACACTCAAATGTAGAATTTGCTTTGACTTGTAGCTCTGCACTTATCAAGCCCACATGACTCTGACTGGTGGTGTCAGTCTGATGTGATGACATCAACCTAAATATCCTCTCAATGTGAATACATTTAAAATGGAATATTTAGGATTTTCTTTACCAGCAATGTAAGTTTTTACACTTGGAAGAATTAGGTTCCAGCTCTTCAAAAATATATATTCACTTTGTATCTATAAGTTTGCTTTGGTAGATCAACTATTTGTCAATCAGGTCCTTTGTGTCTCTAAGTCCATTTATGATTCCCATGACTTCTGTCCCCTGGTGTACACGCCATGTTTGGTTCCCTCACCTTGACTGTGAGTGTGACCGAATATGATACAGTTCACTCCTATGATTAAGTTACGCTATATGACAAAGATGAGAGGATTTTTCAGATTTTAAATTCTCACTCATAGATGGGAACTGAACAATGAGAACTCATGTTCTCACTCATAGGTGGGAACTGAAAAATGAGAACACTTGGACACACGGTGGGGAACATCACACACCGGGGCTTGTCATGGGGTGGGCAGAGTGGGGAGGGATAGCATTAGGAGGAATATCTAATGTAAATGATGAGTTAATGGATGCAGCACACCAACATGGCACATGTATACATATGTAACAAACCTGTACGGAATGCACATGTACCCTAGAACTTAAAGTATGATAAAAATATATAAAAATCATTAAAAAAATCTAAATTCAGTTAACTTTGAATTAATCAAAAGGAAAATTATCCTTTGTGGGCCTGACTTAATCAGTCTCTTTGAAAAAGTGGGGCTTTCCTGTAGGAAGAGATTTAAAGCAAGAGACACTCTCTTGCTGGCCATGGAGAAGAAAATTCTTACGTTGCAGAGAGGGCCACATGGGCAGGGGACAACAGACAGCTCCTAGAAGCTGGCAGGGGTCCCCATACAAGAGCCACAGAGAAAGCAAAGACCTGTGAGCTTAGATGAGGATCATGAGTGGCTAAGACCCTGATTTCCGACTTGTAGACCTTGAGCAGAGAGCCCAGTAACAAAATGCTCAAACTTCTGATCTACAGAACTGTAAGACAAGAAATGAGTATTTTTCGGCCAGGCACGGTGGCTCATGCCTATAATCCCAGCACTTTGGGACGCCAAGGCATGTGGATCATTTGAGGTCAGGAGTTTGAGACCAGCCTGGCCAACATGGTTAAAGCCTGTTTCTACTAAAAATACAAAAATTAGCTGGGCAGTAGTGGCATGCACCTGTAATCCCAGCTACTCGGGAGGCAAAGGCAGGAGAATTGCTTGAGCCTGCGTGGTGGAGGTTGCCGTGAGTCGAGATGGCGCCACTGCACTCCAGTCTGGGCAACAGAGTGAGACCCTGTCTCAAAAAAAAAAAAAAAAACCAAAAAAAACGGAAGTGATTTTTTTAAGCTGCTAAGTTTGTGGTAATGTGTTATGGAGCAATAGAAAACTAATGCTCTATTTGCATCTAAAAGGGTGATCATTTCTAAACACTCCAAAGCACATTGAATATATCATAAGTTAAGCTTTTCTCAGAGAAAATTGTTTTAAAGTATAGAGATTATTTGAACTTATTAAATTTAACTTGGATTCAAAATAAGCTACAATTTTAGCAAAGAAATTAAGAAAGTTGTATTTAACTTTATGTCCTTTTCTTGTCCCTCCCTCCTTCCCTCCCTCTTTTCCTTTTCCTCCCTCCCTCCCTTCCTTTTCCTCCCTCCCTCCCTCCCTTCCCCTTCCTTGCTTCCTTCCTTCCTTCTTTCCTCCCTTCCTTCCTTCCTTCCTCCCTTCCTTACTTCCTCCCTCCCTCCCTCCCTCCCTTCCTTCCTTCCTTCCTTCTTCTAAATCAGCTTTATTCTCCACCGCCCAAAAAAGTCTTTTTCTTTCAGTATGAGCTTTTGCCACAACCTGCATAACATTAAATAACTCATATATAGTTAGTTCATCCTTATGTAGGATCCTTATGGGCTCTTCAAAGATCGAACAGTTTTGGAAAAATAGCATATAAACTTCCGTTTTACTGTAATCATTGTCTCCATACTCATCCTCAATATATTTGTAAATTAGAGAAGAGTACTCTTCTTATCCCACAATTTGAAATACGCTTTTACTCCAGGCCAACCTGTTAACATCTTTTCTATGGCTGACAGCACTGATAGCCATCTTGTACGTACACGTCTAAGAAGGCTGTCTCCTTTACTCTCTATACAGTAAAAAAATCTCAGTAAATGCTTCTACATACTTTAAGTAAACTGAATAGTAACCAAAATGTTTTATTACAAAAGTTTCAGTATTACAGGTAAAATCGTATCTCCTTTTAGAAATGTTGTGTAGAAGGTGTAGGTAGGGCATTTAGTACGGAAGATCTTTTTATTTTCTGTAGAAAGAAGTTTATTAACTGAATTGAATTCACCAGAATTTAGATTTGCACTGTCAAATATGTGGATAGATAAGCAATGTCTAGTTTGTATTTGGACAAGATATCAACAATCTTTTGTTTTATATTTTCTACAGTTTTGTTAAAATGTTTATAGACATGAAGAGGACAATTGGAAACTACATTTTTCAAATCAAAGTTTTACTGGTAAAACATGATAGAGTCAGCTTCACACTGTTGGTGGCTAACATATTGGCTTATCAGAATTTCCCCATTTTTATCTACGTACCTGAAACATCCGTATAATGATAGTAAAGGAATTCTTTTAAGCTCAAACTCACAAACATGAATACATGTGAAAAGAAAAATAATGATTAAAAATTAAATAAAGGCCAGGAGCGGTGGCTCATGCCTGTAATCCCAGCAGTTTGAGGGCCGAGGCTGGCAGATCACCTGAGGTCAGGAGTTCAAGACCAGCCTGGCCAACAAAGTGAAACCTCATCTCTACTAAAAATACAAAAAAATTAACCAGGTGTGGTGGCACGTGTCTGTAATCCCAGCTACTCGGGAGGCTGAGGCAGGAGAATCGCTTGAACTCGGGAGGCAGAGACTGCAGTGACCTGAAATCCCACAACTGCACTCTAGCCTGGGCGAGAGAGTGAGACTCCATCTCAAAATAAATAAATAAATAAATAAATAAATAAATAAATAAATAAATAAAAATGAGACAATAATGAATGAGAAATATGAAAATTTGGGGAGGTTGAAAGTAGTAGATAATCAAGTAGTTTCTGACTAGATTTAGGAAAAGCCAAAAGAGGCAGAGTAAGTCAAGAGGAAGAAGTCGAGTAATTTGCACCCTCCAAGTGAGAAATAACAGAAACAAAGTATGGCTGATTGTTTTTCCAATAAAGTTCCCCCTCTTTGAACCCTCTAAGGTGGTACTTCATCTCTTCCAACCCCCACCCTCTATCAATACTCTATATGGCCCTAATGTTGCTGATTATTTTAACAAAATGACATTAACTCCTTTTCTGTCCAGTGATCTTGTGCACCCTTTTAAATTGAACGGGAACCTGCCAGTGGGGTTCTATTTTTTTTTTTCAGATGCTCAGTGTGAAGCTTTCTCCTAATATGGGAATTATAAGCAAGAAGGTCTACACAGTGCTTAATGGAAATCCATTTGGCATGTTTTCAATCCCAGTCCTTGCTAAACAAGTATATATAAAATAATAATCAAATGAGATAATTAATAGCTCTTTTCAAACTGTTAATAGTATATTGTGGTAAATAGACATTTGAATTGATCCAGTGAATTTTAAAGAGATACTATAAACAAAATTCATCATTTGGACATTCTTTATTACTATACTGCGTTTGGGGTTTATTTTCTTTCCCAACTTTGCATTCTGTTTCTTGATTCCAGATATGACTTTTTGGTAACAGGGCTATGTGCCCATTCTCTGTCCATTATTGTATGATCTGGGATGGGGGTGGGGTCTCAGCAGGGATCACTGGAGTGGAGAGGGCCCTCTCTGACCTAATGATACTGGGATGGCCGTTTCAGAAAATAACGTGAGAGTGAAAATTTTGCTAAAAACAACTTTCTCAATAAATATCAAGATAAAATGTCATACAGCTGCCTTGTCACTTTGTTTTTATTCCTGAGCATCATCGTAGCTATCCTACCTGTCTTCTTTCTCCAAATATATTTGGGGAAGATCTTTGTAGGTATTTTGGAGTTTGCAAAGCCTGTTTAGGCTGCCTTGGTTTTGGCATACGTCCAACATGCAATTTTTGCAGGCTTCTTTGTTCTGGAAAGCCTCAGAGTCTCCTTTCAATTCTACTCTGGATATTTAGGAGAGTGTGGACTATTTTGTTTTATTTGGCCAATATCCAGTTAAATAATGCATCCCTGGCCTGTAGAGCCTAGGCCATTTCACTTACATATCAGTGTGAGATACATTAGCTCTGAAATGCATTTTGAAGTAGACAAATAGTGAGATGAGTAAGTGGTAAATAATAGCAGATGTCCAAAGGTAAGACAAAAGTAGAAAAGATGGTTTGCATTGGGATTGGCAGGAAGACATGTTTCAGAAGGCAGAGATTGCTGAGTAGGGGCAAATTGCCAATGCATGGTAATCCATGTGATAAGTCAAGCCAGGCCAAGCCTTGGAGACTTACAGGATAATTGAACACTTAACAAAATAAAATTAATAGGAAAAAGACCACCAACGTCTTTAAGCAGGGTAGAGAACAGGAACAAGGAAGCTAACTCAAACTTGATTCCAGGTTCAGACAGCTAAATTCTTTGCAGGGAGGTATTTTGCTGGCCTCCTTGAAATGTGCAATAAGGTAGATCAGGGAAAAGCAACAGATGGCAGGTAAAGGTATCTGGGTTCCCATATGGTTTTACTAATAATAGGCTATGTGACCCTGACCAAGTTCCCATTCTTGACCTCAGTTTTTTCATTTCTAAAAGGAAACGGTTGTGCTCATAAGATCCCTTCTAGCTCTAGCTTTCTGAGTTACTACCCAAGCATCACCAATGGGCTTGGGAGGAGGGTGTCTCTCACTTCCTCCAAATACAGTGAAAAAGTATTTCTGTTGCAGCAGTAGATATGATAGTGCTTTCTTTGTGTAATTTTACTAAGAACTCAAAATCCCATTTTATTTGTTGATTAGCATAGCCTATTTAGATCAATACTGAGAACAGTGGTACAAAGCAGTTGTTTAATAATTAGATGTGGAATGAATCAGTAAATGGAGAAGGAGATTCCCGTGTGAACACCTCTATGGGGATATCTATCACTCCATCATTTATGTTTGTACTCAAATGCAGGTGCAATGATTTGTCCATATTTTCTTCCACCCTTTTTTCCTCCTAGGATATTTATATGCATGTTAATGGAGAGGAAAAGTCTTTCTTGCTTTTCAAAATGAAAAGGTAACTGTATTTCTTAAATCATTAGGCAGATTCTAAAGTGAGCTCTTTTAACTCTTTTAACTAAGCAAGAACATTGAACAGGAAGGAAGAAAGGAGTAAAATAGTAAATTTGTTCTTATTCATGAAAGGCAAGGACTTACCTTCTAGAAAGACATGGCATTTTCAAGGAGTTGTACCACTTACATTATGTAAAAGCCAAGCTACTTGTTAGAAGACAAGCTACTGGTTAGAAGAAAAATTCACAAATCACACATTTGAAAAGCAGAACTTGCATGTAGTAAAAGGAACAAACGAATCCTATATGGGGCAACTTGGTTGAAACTCCAAGGCATTAGGTTGAGTAAAAAATAAGCCAATTTTGAAAGATTATATGCTATATTATTTCATTTGTGTGACATTCTCAAAAGACAGAACTAGTAGTTATGGAGGACAGATCAGTGGTTGTCATGGATCTAGGAGTTTTCCGAGCTGTTTTCCAGAGTGGCTGTACAACACCGCATTCCTATCAGCAATGTATGAGAGTTTCAGTGACCCTACATTCTCACCACGATTTAATATTGTCAGTGTTTAGGGTTAAAAAAAAATCAGCCATTCTAATTGATGGATAGTGGTATCTAATGGCTTTAATTTGCATCTTCCAGACAGCTAATGATGTTGGGTACCTTTTTATGTATGTAATTATTGCCATCCATATATTCTGTTTGTTGAAAGGTATGTAGCAGTCATTTGTCCCAGATTGTTTCTTTTCTTTTCTTTTCTTTTCTTTTCTTTTAGTGTGACTGTTAAAGTTACAGCCAAATTAGAACATGTTCTTTCTAGCTACATGTGTTCCCCTTTTCCCAGAGATTTTGATAACTCCCCTACTTTCACTTCTAGAGAATGTGGACTATTTTGTTTTATTTGGCCAATATCCAGTTAAATGATGTAGCCCTGGCCTGTACAGCCTAGGCCATTTCACTTACAGATCAGTGTAAGTGTTGAGGTTGAGCGTTGAGGCGCCTTTATATATATTCTGGATGCAAGTTCTGCTTTTCAAATGAATGATTTGTGAATTTTTCTTCTAACCAGTAGCTTGTCTTTTCACTATTTTAACAGGATCTTTAGTGAAGCAAAAGTTTTAAATGTTGATTAACTCCAATTTATCAATTATTAATTTTATATATCAGCTTTTCATGTTATATTTAAGAACTCTGTACATAACTTCTGGACATGAAGATTATCTTCCATGTTTTCTTTTAGGTTTTACATTTAGTTCTATGAATCGTCTTGAGTTAATCTCCATATAAGATAAGAAATGGAAGACAAAGGTTTTTTTTTTCTATACAGATGTGCAGTTGTTTCTAAATCATTTGTTTAAAAGACCATCCTTCCTTTATTGATTTATTTTTTGTACTTTGATTGATTTATTTTTGTACTTTTGTCAAAAATAAAACGGCCATGTTTATGTGAGTCTGTTCTTGCCCACTGATCTATGCCTCTGTCCCTTTGCAATGCCACACTCTGATAGCCTTGGGTTTATTTTGCTCTTCTTTTTCTGGTTTCTTAAGGTGGAAACAAAGTTTATTGATTTGAGGTCTTTCTTTTTTCTAATATAAGCTTTCAGTGCTATATGTTTCCCTCTAGGCACCGCTTTAGCCATAGCCAACAAATTTTCATATGCTGTATTTTCAATTTTATTCAGTTCAGCACATTTTCAAAGTTCCTTTGAGACTACCTATTGGACCCATAGGTCATTTAAAAGTGTACTGTTTGACGTTCAAGGGGTTGGAAATTTTTCTGTTATTTTTAAAAATTTATATTTAGTTTAATTCCATTGTCAGAGAACATACTTTCTATGACTTGAATTCTTTTACATTTTAAGATGTGTTCTATAAGACAGAATGTGACTTATCTTTGGTTTATGTTCCATGTGCTCTTTAAAAAATGTATATTCTGCTGTGTTAGGGTGGAGTGTTCTATAAATGTTATGAGACCCAATTGTTTGATGGTGTTTTTCAGTTTTTCTGTATTAAGTGCCTATGAACATTTTCTGTAAAGGGCAAGAAAGTATGGTTTTTAAGCTTGTGTGCTATATACAGTCTGTGCCACATGTTCTTTATGTTGTTGTTGTTACAACCTTTACAAAATATAAAAACCGTTCTTAGCCTGTGGGCTTTACACAACAGGCTATGGGCTGTATTTGGCCTATGAGCCATAGTTGATTGACCCATGTTCTATATTCTTACTGATTTTCTATCAGTATTGGATTCTTCAACTATCATTTTATAGAGAGTATTGGATCCTTCCAATACTCTCTATATGTAGAAAAGATGGTCTATTTATATAGAGTATTGGATTTTTCAACTATCATTTTATATCATATAATTATTGATAAGTTTGGATTGATGTATACCATTTACTATGTGGTTTCTGCTTGTAACCTCTGTTTTTTATTTTTCTTTTTCCTATCTTCTTTTGGGCTATTTCCACATTTTTAGTATTCCATTTTAGTTTATCTATTGAGATTGGACTTTATCTCTCTAGCTTTATCTCTTTGCTTTTTAAGTGGTTGCTCTCAGGAGTAATATATATATATATTATATTATATATAACTTTTCACCATCTACTTATAGTCAATAAATTGTCACTTCCTGTGAAATGTTAAAATCTTATTACCAAATAATTCCCTTTCCTCTCTGACTTTTATGCTATAGATATTTCATATATTACTTTAATGTACCTTGAAAACTCCATAAGATAATGTGAATGATGTTTGTTTTAAACCGTCTACTGGCAACAGATTCTTTTAGTTTTCCTTTATCTGTGAAGGACTTTATTTTACCTTCATTCTTGAAGGATATTTTCACTGGATATAGACTTCTGAGTTGATAGTTATTTTCTTTCAGTACTTTAAAAATGTACCACTTCTTTCTGGCTCCACGGTTTCTGAGAAAATCACAATCTTTAAAATCATTGTAGCCCTAAAGCTAATGCATTGTGTTTCTCTTTGGCTTTCAAGATATTTTGTTGTGTTTCCAATTTTTAGCGTTTTTGATTATAATATATCTGGGTATAGATATCTTTAGGTTTATTCTGTTTAGAGTTTACTGAGCTCCGTCAGTCAGTGGCCTTGTGTTTTTCACCAAATTTGAGAAGTTTCTGGCCTTTGTGTTCTTAATTGTTTTTAAGCATGTATCATTTTCCTCTTATTTGGAATTCCAATGAAACAAATATTAGGTCTTTTTTAAATCATCCTACATGTCTCCAAGGCTATTTCGTTTTATTTTTTCAGTCTTTCTTTCCTCCCTGATTTCCATATTGAATAATTTTTATTGATTTATCTTTAAGTTCACTGGCTTTTCTGATATCTCTATTCTGCTATTCAACATATTTGGTGAGCTTTTAAAAAAAGTGTTGGTAACTGTATTGATCAGTTCTAAAACTTTCATAACTTATTCTTTACATCTTCTATTTCTTTGCTGCAACTTTTTATGATTCCATTGGTTTCAAAAGTGTGGTCAATTGCTTGCTGAAGCTTTTTAATAATAAGTGCTTTGCAGTATTTGTCAGATAATTCTAGAATCTTTGTCATCTAAATGTGGGCATCTATTGATTACGTTTCTAGTGCAATTTGAGATTTTCCTGGTTCGTATGTTGAGTAATTTTGTATTTTATTCTTGAAATTTTGAGTAGAATATCATGATACTTGTTTAAATCCTATAAAGAATGTTAATATTTTTTGCTTTTCTAGGCAATTGACCTGGTTAGATTCAGGTGGCAATTTCCAACTCACCTTCTATAGGCTGTTGTTACAATGTCAGTTCACTTTCAAAGCCATTGAAATGGTATTCAGATCTCTCCTTCATGTGCACCGCCTAATCTAAGACCTGTTAATTCAGTTCGCAGTCTTTGGTATTTGGCTATGATCAGATCCATGCATGCATAGCCTCAGGGTGGGTCCAGGAATTCATAAATAGCTTGCTGGGGTTGTTTTTCTGATTTCCTCTGTCTGAGAAATCTCCCTGACACTTTCCATATCCTTAGAACTCCTCTTTTTTTTTCTTTTTTCTTATTATTGTACTTTAAGTTCTAGGGTACATGTGCACAATGTGCAGGTTTGTCACATATGTATACATGTGCCATGTTGGTGTGCTGTACCCATTAACTCGTCATTTACATTAGGTATATCTCCTAATGCTATCCCTCCCAACTCCCCCCACCCCATGACAGGCCCTGGTGTGTGATGTTCCCCTTCCTGTGTCCAAGTGTTCTCATTGTTCAATTCCCACCTATGAGAGAAAATTTTTGCAATCTACTCATCTGACAAAGGGCTAATATCCAGAATCTACAATGAACTCAAACAAATTTACAAGAAAAAAACAAACAACCCCATCAAAAATTGGGCAAAGGATATGAACAGACACTTCTCAAAAGAAGACATTTATGCAGCCAAGAGACACATGAAAAAATGCTCACCGTCACTGGCCATCAGAGAAATGCAAATCAAAACCACGATGAGATACCATCTCACACCAGTTAGAATGGCGATCATTAAAAAGTCAGGAAACAACAGGTGCTGGAGAGGATGTGGAGAAATAGGAACACTTTTACACTGTTGGTGGGACTGTAAACTAGTTCAACCATTGTGGAAGTCAGCGTGGCGATTCCTCAAGGATCTAGAACTAGAAATACCACTTGATCCAGCCATCCCATTACTGGGTATATACCCAAAGGATTATAAATCATGCTGCTATAAAGACACATGGACACATATGTTTATTGTGGCACTATTCACAATAGCAAAGACTTGGAACCAACCCAAATGTCCATCAGTGATAGACTGAATTAAGAAAATGTGGCACATATACACCATGGAATACTATGCAGCCATAAAAATTGATGAGTTCATGTCCTTTGTAGGGACATGGATGAAGCTGGAAACCATCATTCTCAGCAAACTATCACAAGGACAAGGAGCTCCTCTTTTTTTGGTGCTCTTGTGGGAAAGCTAGGGCTATAGTTTTTCCATCTATGACAAGCTTTTACAACTGTACCTACATATGGGGCAAGAACAAGGAGAACAATGAGAGAAAACCATGCAAAATATATGGGCCCCTACCCTCTTGGAACCACAGCTCAACTGAATGGTGATGGGTGTTTGCTCCCCTTAGAGTTTTGGCTCCTGTGGGTTTCTATGACCTTCCACTGCCACTGCCACTGTGTGATTGTGTGGGAAGTGGAAAACCAGAGAATGAAAAAACATTAGGGGGGATTTCTACATTCTCTATTAATGAATTATTATTTGTCTTTCCCTACACCTTGAGTCAGAAATAGTTTTCCCTGGTGTTCTCTCTGTCTGCACTTTGATGTCCACTTGTGGACTTCTAGTACATTGAGTTTAGTCTGGGGGACACTGGGGTACGGGGTAAAATAATAAGCCTATTGCTGCTTCATGATACTCATAATTCTGGTCTTCTTCCCAAATATGCCTGCTGCCATTTACTTTTCAACATTCTGAAATTGTTGCTGTATGCATCCTGTCTAGGTTTTATAGGTGTATTCAGCAGGAGAAACAGGGTAGAATGTGTTTACCCCATCTTTAGGAACTGGAAGATATGTCAGTTTCACATAGCTCTTTTCATTGTCTCTGTTTGTTTTGTTTATTTTCTGTGGCTTATTTATTTTCTGTCATTTTTCCCATTTAGAATGAAGCTCCATGAGTCCAGTGACTGTGTCTATCATTTCACCACTGTATTCTTATAGCTTACAAAAGTGCCTGGCACATAATTTTAATGTAATGAATATTTGTTGAATGATCAAATAAATAAAAGTAGGCTGTGAGTTGGTCCTTAAACTGTGACATTACAGTGTTGAACAGGTGTAGAGAAAGGAGTTTCCAGTCATTTGGGCAGCAGATAAGCAGCAAGCCATGGCATGGGGGTGGGGGGTTGGGCAGGAATCATTTTGAAGGATAGGAATTAATTAGTTTGTCTGAAGCAGCGGGCTCATGTGGTAGAGGTACTGGTAGTATACAATGAGAATAGAAAGATAGATTGAGTCTAACCTAAGTGGGGACTTTAATAAACAAGCAAGAGTGATTATATTTTGTTTTGTGGGCAATAGGGAACTGCTAAATGTTTTCAAATAGTTAAGTCATATGATAGAAACTGCAGTTTAGAACAATTGCTGTCACAAGACAGGGAAAAGAATGAAGGCAAGGGGACTTGTCAGAGACGAGGTACATTGGGGTGGTGATTTAAGAGCATAAATCAAAAAGTAGTAGTTGAAATGGAGAGGAAATTTCTAACATATAAACAAAGCCCCTAATGGTTGATTGATATAGTCAGAATGGAGAGTACAATTCAAGAAAATACCAGGACCTTTGTCAAGAAGAAAAGGCAGGTTTCTCCAAAGAATACAGAGAATATCAAGACTTTATCAATGCTTTTCCTTGCAAAGTAAAATTCCATTTCTAATCTTTTAAAGATAGAATGTGACAGAACACTTCTCTATCTCCATTTCTGTTCCTTGGCCTCCGAAGCCTTATTGTTCCAGGGGCTCTGACCTTTCTTTAGTTGCCTGGCATCCAGGCAAGTTCTCAGCTGTCAAATTTCTATCCAGGTGGCCTCCATAAATATCTCAACAGAATTTATTTTCTTTAATTTTCTTTGGCCATACTTGAGAATTTGCTGATTGGAAGACTGTTTGGGGCCAGTATGCTCAAAGATGGATAGCCACATCTGCGAGCCATTTGGATTAATTATTACACCTGTGTCATAAAACCTGCATTAATAAAGAGGTGACAAGGAGACTCATACTGCAGCTTAGACAGGACCCTCACTCCTTCCCAATTTTCCATCCCTATCACTGGCATGCCACCATCTTACTCTCCTGGCACACCATGTTGGAGTATTCCAGGTTTCTTCATCCAGCACTCCCATGACTATTGTGTATCTTTCTAATTCTTCATCTCAAATACATTTTGGAGCCATCCTTCCCTACCACTTTTTAGTCAATATTCTAGTCAGAGCATTCTCTAATCACATGACACCTAGAATATTACAAAATTACAAAATCATCCCTCTTGCCAGCTGCCTGCCCCTTCTGACTGCCCTTTACACGGTAGAAAGGGTCTTATTTCTCCTTTTGATCAAATTATAATCCAATGCTTTGACTGGTAAGAATGTTTCTCTTATCTTTGATCTATTAATGGGGTCTCAGAAATTTACATAGTTTTCTGTTGTCTTTACTTAAATCAGATGCAAATGCTTCATGCTGGTTTTTAAGGCTGTCCGCTAATGTCTCCCAGTATTGTTGTTCTTATTTATGACTGATCTTTGACTTATAATTACTTTCTACTCTAGCCAAAAAAATCTACTTGTTCTCATGTGCACAAATGTTTAATTCTTGGACTGGCTGCTTAAAAACCTAACTGCACAAAATACCTCTAAATATTCTTCTCATTTTCTTTCTGCCAAGTTTCCCTGAAAAATTCTTTCCAGGAGTCATCCCTGACACAGCCTTCAGACTCTAGTATATGGAATCCATATTAACAAGAGATCTATAGCCTAATGGGAAGCTGTTGAGAATCCAATGCATGTAAACCCAGAGTAGGTACTGAAAATGAAGAAAGGAAATAGCTTTTGTACCTTTAGCCTTGGCTGATGCTGATGAAAAACAACTAGTTCTCGTAATGTATAAGGCCTTGGCAGAAGTTTTTATTATGTTGCAGAAATATTTGACACACTTGGGGAAGTGAAGGATAAAGCAGACACTGGCCTAGGCAGTCAGATCTGGAAAATCAACTACGGCACTAAAGGAGATGACAGATGTTGCAACCTCATATCCCTTATACAGAATTAAAAAAAAATCATTAATAAGAAATAGGCAGCCTGGTTGAAGCAGAGAGGAAGAAAGGGTATCAATGTGCCAAATGTAATTTCTTTCAAATTATTTGCCCCCTCAATGTATTTAAACTATTAAAGTACAACCATTAAGGTACAGTTGTAGAGAGTAATCATGAAGCCTTATTTCATTTTGAGGCTGGGAATAGATAACTTAAAAACAAGTTTTATAGGGGGATACAGAGGCTCTGCTTTCCTTTCTCTTTATATATTTTAGTAGAATGATTCAGTAGATTTAAATAAGATAGACCTAAATAACTTGACATTCTTATGATAGAGGAGAATGTCTCCTCTATAGATGAGTAGAAAATTACAGTTCTGGTCAATTCTCTAGTTTCTGTTGAGCAATCACTTTTTTCCCTCTCCTCTCATATAGTTTCTTCTTTTTTGCTTTTACATCTCTGTCTTCTCACTTTCTCAAACTCCTTCTTCATTCTATTTTCTCCTTCTTTTCTGAACCACATTGTTTTGAAATGTAAAAGCAAAGAAAAATCATTAATCACTCTGCAGGATGCAGTGCTTAGATGGCTGTAGTTGCTGAAGGAGATCTGTTTAGCATCAGCTGATTTTTCATTTCCTTTCCGTGGGACAGTGGACTGCTCTGTGTCCCTGAGGCCAGGCAACATGAATACAGGTATTGAGTGTTCAAGAGGAGACAATTAAGACCAAGTGCTGGGAATACAATAGTATTTAAATTAATCTAATACCTAGACTGGAGTCCTTAAGCCCCTCCTTTGCTTTCTCTGCCTTAAAGATTCATATTTCTTAGGCTAGACATTGGTCAGTATAACCCTGCATTCTCTGATGGACAATTTCTTCTCGCCTTATTTATTCTACTCCTCAGTTGAAAAAAAAGATCGTCTAATGCCCTATAGATTATTTATGAGAATTTGACAGCTGTAGAATTATCTAGCCTTGAAATGAAAATCATGTGAGACACTGATCCTGTATTCAGAAAAAAATTAGAAAAATCTAGTCAATTTTGAATTTTTGTGTATAAGGGCCAAAAGGGATATCAGCAATATTTAATCAACTCCCCTCATCTTATAGGTCATACATAGAAAATAAAAGCAATAACAATAAGTACTTATTGAACTCAGATTAGGCACAGTGGAAGAAAAAAGTAAGAGACTTTAAATATACATGTGAAGAAGTCACTCAGAACGCAGTATGGAGAGTTAGGGGTAGAAAAATATCAAAGACAGGTTAAGAGATACAGAGAGTAAAATGAAAAAATCAGGTTTGAAGCTGATAAGCATTTCAGAAGGAGAGATTATGGAGAATGGGGGAGGGGGCAATTTCCATATAATTGATAAGGATTTTCCAGAATTGAAGAAATCTGTGTGTTCTCAGACTGAAGAAGTACGTGAGACAAAGACAAAAAAATGAAATAAATAAACAGTTAAGTATATTGTAATGAAAGTCTATTTTAATAAAATACTAGTGTTCTGGAATAAAATTTTTAGAACAATATGAGGATAAAGAAAAAATAACCTAACAAAAGACATCTCAATAGATGAAAAATAGAAGACTGATTTTTCTCAAAATAAGAAAAGGAAGGACAGAAGACTCTAGAATACTCTCTTCTCAAAAGGCAAAAAGAAAATAATTTACAACCTAGAAATCTGTAAACAGACAAACCAGTATTCAAGAATGAGGGTGAAATAAAGAATGTTTTGGATGAAGACAATGTATTTTTATAACTTACTATCTCTCACTGAATAAGCTATTAAAAACCTATATCAGAAATAATTAAATTGAACCAGAAGGATGAAATAAGATGGTGGAAGTAATAATAAGTAAGAAATTACTAAACTAAGCCATGCCCAGTGTTCTTTGCCTATAAAACCAGTTACCTGGGAAGCTGAGGAGGGAGGATTTGCCAGCCTGGACAACATAGTAAGATCCAATCCCTGAAAAGCAAATCACTAAACTAAGCTTTTGACAGAAGTTAGAATCAACTGACACAAATAATTATTAATGTTTTCAAAATTAATTAAATAAACATGGAAGATTAACCTTAGGTTTTCTTAACTCATGGGTACACGTTAAAAATTTAAAGTTAACCATTAAAGAATGAATATAGAAATATGAATGAATTCATTAAAGAATGAATATAGAAATATGAATGAATATAGAATGAATATAGAATATGAATGAATATAGAATATGAAGAAAGTACAATGACAGAAAAAAATACATGAAATAAGATGTTAAAAACACAATCAAATAGGCTTCTGCTTGTGGAAAGGATGTAGTTGACACTATCAGATCACTACTTCCAGTACAGGAACTAGAAAAGATTACTTATAAAAATCAATTTTTTAAAATCAAGGAGACATGAAAGCAACAAAAAGTAGTTGAAATAAAATCCCAGACAGCAATTTCTAGGTGAGATGACAATCATCTGCCATGTTCTTCTTTAAGGGAGTAATATCATTTTCAAGTAAGAATGGAAAATATGGCTTAGCCTCAGCTCAGCAACTCTACTGAGGGAAAAAGAAAACAATGAAACTTTAGATAGAAATGTAAAGGATTGAAATGCATAGCCACTTTTTCCAGCAGTATATTTGCTGAGTTCTGAAGATGCAGAGGGAGCTAGGCTGGGCTGAAAACTTTCAAAAATCAGAGTAAACTCTCTGTCACCTTGGAGGACTTAGGAGATAAAATCCCATCAGAGTTGGAGAGTCAAAATAATTGCTATATTTAGAAGCTGCATGGGACAGGAAGCTAAAAAGATAAGTTCGAAAACTCTTTATGACAAGACTGAATCTTACATAGTATTTTAGGACTTGATAGATTGTCATTCAAAAGCTTCAGAGGGTCACAAATGAGGAATGGAAACAAAGCAGAGATAGTCTGGTCTTACTAAAACCACAAATTAATAACAGAATTGAGGTCACCATACTCTCACCTTAACGTACCTAACGAACAAAAGAAGGAATTATTTTGGAGGGATAAGTATTATCATCTGCAATCTACAATCTCTATAGTCTTTTACATACAAGATCCACAATACAATTAAAAAATATGAATCATATTAAAAGGCATGACAATGTGAACAATGATTGACAGAAAACAAAAGACTGGAAATACATTTGTTCATGATACAGATATTGGAGTTAGCAGAGGATGCTAAAACAACCAATATAAATATTTGAAAGAAAATAAAGGAAAAGATGAAAAAAATGTAGACTCTGAACAAAAAATGAAATTTGAAGAATAATCAGGTAGACATTCTAAAACTAAGAATTATAATATCTGAAATTAGAATCTGGGTAGTTGGAATTTTACAGTACGCTGGACACAGCAGAAGAGAGGATTATTGAACTCAAGGACTGATCAATAGACAAATAAAAATTGAACTACACAGAGAAAACTAGAAAAGAACATAAGAAGTATATGAAGCAGTGAGATAGTCTACTATATATGCCTAAGATCACAGGATAAGAAGAGAGAGAGAGAAAGGGAGTAAAAGCAATATTTGAAGAGATAATACTCGAGAATGCTGAAGAGCTGATGAAGGACACCAACTCGCAAATTCAAGAATTTATGAAACCCCAATGACAGTAAATACAAGTAAAAGTACTGTAGGCACACCAGAGTCACACACTGAAAACTAAAGACAAAGAAGAAGTCTCAGAAGCAGCCAGCAATGGAATTGGGTAGTGGGGGAATACTTTAAAGAATCAACAATGCAACTGGTGATTAATTTTTCAGCAGAAACTATAGCCAGAAGACAAAGAAATGACATTAATAAAACAAACAGAAAAAACCAAAATAGAAAAAAAGTTAATCTATATTTGTATACGTAGAGACAGTATCTTCTAAAAATGAAGGCAAAATTAAGATGTTTGCAAATAAACAAAAGCTAAAATAATTAGTTGCCAGTATACCTACCCTAAAGGAATTTTTTTTCAGGCTAAAGAATTTATCCTAGAAGAAAAAATAGATCTACAAGAAGAAATGAAGAGCACCTGGAATGATAAATATATAGGTAAATACAAAATAACATCGACTATATAATACAGCATAAATAGCATCATCTTCTGGGGAATATAATAAATATAAAATAAAGAATGTGACCACTCTAGCACGAAGTCCAGGCTTGGGGAGACAGGACTAGTAGAATTCAACAACTATAAAATTATAAACTTCTTGCGTTATTCATAAATTGCTAAATTTCTAAGTTAAGGTGGATTATCATACGATATATGAGAAGTACATTGTAATCACTTGGGTAACTACTAAAGGAATAATTCAAAACTGTATAACTAAAAAGCTAACAGAGAGATAAAATGAGGCCAGGTGTGGTGGCTCATGCCTGGAACCCTAGCACTTCAGGAGGTTGTGGCAGATGGATCACTTGAGATCAGGAGTTTGAGACCAGCCTGGCCAATATGGTGAAACCCTGTCTCTACTGAAAATACAAAAATGTTAGCTGGCAGTGGTGGCTCGTGCCTGTAGTCCCAGCTACTTGGGAAGCTGAGGCAAGAGAATCGCTTGAACCTGGGAGGCAGAGGTTCCTATGAGCTAAGGTCATGCCACTGCATTTCAGCCTGGGTGACAGAGTGATACTACATCTCTAAATAAATAAATAGAAATAAAAATACCTACTTAATTCAAAAACAAGCAGGTATAGGAGAATAAATGGACAAATGGAAAAAACCCCAAAATATTATATTTGAATAGAACTTTATTATTAATTACATAAAGTGTAAGTAGACCAAATACCTCAATTAAAATTCAAAGATTGTCAGATTGGATTTAAATATTAGAAAGACAAAGTTTGGCTGATTGTGAAGAATGGAAAAGGATATTACTGTAGTTGATGTTGCTAGGAAAGACAAAGATGGACATTTCATAATGAAATTTGGATTAATACAATAGGAAGATATAACAATCCTAAATTTATGTGCATCTAATAATACACCATCAAAAATATATAAAGCAAATATTGACACAACTGAAAAAAGAGACAGATCCATAGTTATAGTTAGAATTTAATGCATCTATCTCAATAATTGACAGAACAAATAAGAAAGAAAAAAATTAGTAAGGATATAGAATATTTGAACAATAAAATCACACAAATTAACTTAATTTATGTATATATAAGACACTCTACTCAAACACATTAGAATGCACATTCTTTTCAAGGCACATGGAGCATGTAATAAAAGAGACCACACATGAGCACATACAGTAGATATCAACAAACAAACTTAAAAAAATTGAAAGCATATAGCCACTTCACATGGTGTTAAATTAGAACTCATTAAAAGATATATAACTAGAAAATATCCAAAATTTTGGAAATTAAGCAACAGACTTCTAAATAACACATATATGGATCAAAAAAGGAATCAAAATTAAAATTAATATATATTTCAAATTGAATAATAATGAAAATATGACACCAAAAATTGTGGATTACAGTTAAAGTAGTACTTAGAGTAAAATTTACAGCTTTAAACACATATATTAAAAAATAAGAAAGGTTGAAAGTCAATAATTTAAACTTCTAACTTAGGAAGCCAGGAAAAGAAGAGAAAATCAACATTTAAAAAGTAGAAAGAAGAAAATAAAAACAAAAGTTGAACTAAATAAAATAGAAGGTAAACATACAATAAAAATCAACAAAGCTAACTTTTTTTTAAAAGAGTTTAATTTTTAAACCCCTAGAAAGACTCACAAAGGGAAAAAAATATTAAATGACTCATATCAGGAATGGACTAGTGAACTATTCCAAACATTTAAGAAAGAATATGAATCTTAAATACACTTTTTTAGAAGATGGAGAGAAGTAAACCCTTCTCAATATTGTATTAGGCAAATATATTCTTGGTATCAAAATATAAAAAGGGCTTTACAAGAAAGGAAAGTTAAAAGCCAATATCACTGTTAAGCATAGATACAAAAATCCCAAACATGATATTAGCAAATCAAATCCACCAATATATAAGTGGCATAATATATTAAGACTAAGTAGGTTTCTTTGCCCAGGTCTGGATTGAAAAATCCACCAATATCATTCACCACATTATCTGGTTTAGCTCTGTGTCCCCACCCAAACCTCATATTGAATTATGATCTTCACTGTTGGAGGAAGGGCCTGATGGGAGGTGATTGGATAATGGGGATGGATTTCCCCCTTGCTGTTCTCATGACAGCAAGAGTTCTTTATAGCAGTGTGAGAATGGCCTAATAAAGAAAATTGGTACCAGAGAAGTGGGACATTGCTGTAAAGACACCGGAAAATATGGAAGCAGTTTTGGAACTGGGTAATGGGAAGAGTTGAAATAGTTTGGAGGGCTCAGAAAAGACAGAGATGAAGGAGAATTTAGAACTTCCTAGTGCTGATGGTGATATGGATAGTGAAGTCCAGGCTGAGGTGGCCTCACATGGAGATAAGGAACTTACTGGGAACGGGAGCAAAGGTTACTCTTGCTATGCTCTAGCAAAGAGACTGGTGGCATTGTGCCCCTGCTCTAGAGATCTGTGGAACTTTGAATTGAGAGAGATGATTTAGGGTATCTGGTGAAAGAAATTTCTAAGGAGCAAAGCATTCAAGATGTGCCCTGGCTGCTTCTAAAGGCCTACATTCATTTGCTAAACAAAGAAATGACCTGATACTAGAACTTATATTTAAAAGGGAAGGAGAACATAAAAGTTTGGAAACTTTGCAGCCTGACCACACAGTAGATAAAAACAATTTATTTTCTGGGGAGGAATTCGAGCCAGCTGCATAAATTTGCATAAATAAAGAAGCACTGAATGTTAATAGCCAAGACAATGGGGAAATGGCCTCCAGGGCATTGCACAGACCTTGGCAATATCCCCTCCCATCACAGGTCTGGGGATGTAGAAGGGGAAAATGGTTTCCTGGGCCAGACCCAGGGCCCTGCTGCTCTGTACAGTATGGTACCCTCCATCCCAGCTGCTCCAGCTCCAGTCGCAGCTAAAAGAGGACAGGGTATGCTCAAGCCATTGTTTCAGAGGGTACAAGCCCCAAGCCTTTGTGACTTCCATGTGGCGTTGGGCCTGCAGGTATGCAGAAGACAAGAGTTGAGGTTTTGGAATCTCTGCCTAGATTTCAGAGGATGTATGGAAACACCTGAATGTCCAGGCAGATGTCTGTTGCAGGGGCAGAGCTATCATGGAGAACCTCTACTAGGGCAGTTCAGAGGGAAAATGTGGGGTCTGGGCCCCCAAACAGAGTCTCTACTGGGGCACTACCTAGTGGAGCTGTGGGAGGAGGGCCACCGTCCTCCAAACCCCAGAATGGTAGCTCCACCGGTAGCTTGCACTGTGCACCTGTAAAAGCCACAGGCACTCAACTTGACACGTGAAAGCAGCTGCAGAGGCTGCACCCTGCAGAGCCACAGAGGCAGAGCTACCCAAGGCCTTGGGACCATGCCCCTTGCATCAGCATGTCCTAGATGTGAGACACGGAGTCAAAGGATATTCTTTTGGAGCTTTAAACCTTGATGACTGGCCTGCTGGATTTTGGACTTGCATGGGGCCTATGACCCCTTTGTTTTGGCCAATTTCTCCCTTTTGGAATGGGAGCATTTATGCAATGCCTATACCCCCATTGTATCTTGAAAGTAACTAACTTGTTTTTGACTTTACAGGCTCATAGGCGGAAAGGACTTACCTTGTTTCAGATGAGACTTTGGACTTGGACTTTTGGGTTAATGCTAGGATGAGTTAAGACTTTGGGGGATTGTTAGGAAGGCATGATTGTATTTTGAAATGTGAGAAGAACATGAGATTTGGGAGAATTCAGAGGGGGAATGATACGGTTTGGCTCTGTGTCCCCACCCAAATCTCATGTTGAATTGTAATTCCCAGTGTTGGGGAAGGGATCTGGTAGAAGGTGGTTGGATCATGGGAGCAGATTTTTCTCTTGCTGTTCCCATGATAGTGAGTGAGTTCTGATGAGATCTGGTAGTTTAAAAGTGTATGGCACCTTCCCCTTCACTCTTTATCCTGTTCTGCCATGACAAGACATGCTTGCTTCCCTTTCAACTTCTGCCTTAATTGTAAGTTTCCTGAGGCGTCACAGCCATGCTTCCTGTACAGTCTGTGGAATTGTGAGTCAATTAAACTTCTTCCCTTCATAAATTACCCAGTCTCAGGCAGTTCTTTATAAGGCAGTTCCATTCTTTATGTGAGAATGGAATAATACACCATATTAACAGAATAAAGCTGGGGAAAACATGTTTATCCTAATAGATGCAAAGCTTTTGATGAAACTCAGCACATATATATGATATAAATTATCAGCAAACTAGGAATAGAAGAGAATTTCCTTAATCTAATAAAAACCACCTACAAAAAGCCTACAGATAGTATACTCAATGTTCTAACATTGAAAATGTTGAACATGTTCCCTTTGAGGTCACAAACAAAGCAAAGATATTTGTTTTTACCACTTCTATTAACTATTGTCCTCCAGTGCAATAAGAGAAGGAAAAGAAATAAAAGCCATAAAGATTGGAAGGAAAAAAGTCAAACTGTTTTATTAATAATCATGTTGTTTTGTAAAATAAAAAATCATGAGAATCTACATTTTTTTTTCTTTTGAGACAGAGTCTTGCTCTGTCACCCAGGCTGGAGTGCAGTGGCATGATCTTGCTCACTGCAACCTTTGTCTCCTGGTTTCAAGCAATGCTGCTATCTCACCCTCTGGAGTACCTAGGATTACAGATGCGTGCCAAACACTGGCTAATTTTTGTATTTTTAGTAGAGATGGGGTTTTGCCATGTTGTCCAGGCGGGCCACAAACTCCTGAACTCAGGTGATCCACCTGCCTCGGCCTTCCAAAGTGCTCGGATTACAGGCATGAGCCACCACACACAGTCAGAATCTACAATTTGAATTAATAAGTTATTGAAGTCTATTACTAAATTAACTCATGCAAGATAAATATATTAAAATAAATTGTATTTATATATATTAGCAAAAAATTTGAAAATGAATTACAAAATATTTAAAATAGCTTCAAAAATTGTGACTATGAGGTATAAAGCTAACAAAACATTGCTGAGAAAATTAAGAACAAATACCCATTTTTATGGTTTGGAAGACTCGTGTTGTTATAAATTCTCACCAAATTTGTCTATAACCAAAATCTATTTATTTGAAAAGATTAATAACATTAATAAACCCTTACTACAGTTGATCAAGAAAAAATATATAGTGGAATATACTTATAATTACAAAAAATGTAAATTGCTCAAACTCACCCAGACAGAGGTTTTTAAATAGGATTAAAAACAAGGCCAGGCACAGTGACTCACGCCTGTAATCCCAGCACTTTGGCAGGCCGAGGAGGGCAGATCTTGAGGTCAAGAGATCGAGACTGTCCTGGCTAACACGGTGAAACCCCGTCTCTATTAAAAATACAAAAAAAATAGCTGGGCATGGTGGTGGGCACCTGTAGTCCCAGCTACTCGGGAGGCTGAGGCAGGAGAATGGTGTGAACCTGGGAGGCGGAGCTTGCAGTGAACCCAGATCACACCACTGCACTCCAGCCTGGGCGACAGAGCAAGACTCTGTCTCAGCAAACAAACAAACAAACAAAAACAAATAGGCATATTTTGTTTACTTGAGATTAACTCAAACACAGTGACACAAAAAATGAGTTGTTTACCAGAAGAGGAAATCCAAATGGCTAATAAACATATGGAAGGTTGTACAATCTCATTGTTAATCAAGGAAGTACAAATTATAATGATGATGAAACTCTACCTCCCAAGTGATTCCATAAGTGTTGGTGAGAATGTGGAGAAAAGGAAGTTCTATGCATAACTAATGGAGATATAAATTTTCAAAGCCATATGTCAATACATAATAAACTGAAATTATGCATATCTACAGATCAGAACTTACACTGGAATATTGGCGAAAACTCTCTCATTTGGGCACCAGAAAGCATGTTTGAGGATACTGCATCATTTCTTGTAATACCTGAAAATTGGAAACAATGTCAATGATCAGAAATATACATATATTTTAGCATATTCAGAGTGATCTTACATCCTGGGACAGTCTTAATTTATGCCTATTATATTGATGTAATTATACTAAGTTTAGTTTCAAAGGAGGTCTTCATTGGATAATAAACTATATATGCATTCTAGATGTATTCATTTACTGAAGTTGTAAATAGTTATATAAATGATTGAAATAAATGTGTTAGTATAATATGTGTTAACCAAAAAAAAATCTGGAAAAAAGCATAATGATAAGTGAAGAAAGTCAAGTTGCAAATAGATATATAGCCCATTGATAACTTTTATGTAAAATTTGCAACAAAAAGCAATGCTACATATATAAGCATATACATATGTAGAATATTACATATATGCGTGTGTGTGTGTATATATATATATGCACACCTGTGCCAGTAAAGTTTTATTTTTAAAAAAGATCTGAGATCAAAAATGTAAAAGGATATTTGTTAAGTCAGGCATTTATTATGCTGTTGAATTTTCCATAATTTCAAAAATAATTAAAATTATATTTTAAAAACATTTTTAAAATGTTGGTGGTCACATCCATCTTTGGTACTTTAGAAAATGTTTTTGCCATGGAAAGAGGTTTGGCTGGGTGAGCTTTAAGGTATCTTTAAATTGAATTACTTTAGACACTCAAAGAATTTGTAGCAATCCTGTTGACACTACTTCAAAAGATAGGGAAGGAGAAAATCCTCCCTAAATCATTCTGTTAAGCCAGTATCACTCTAATACCAAAACCAGGAAAGGACATAACAAAATAAGAAAACTACAGACCAATACCCCTGATGAACATAGATGCAAAAATTTTCAACAAAATACTAACTAACAAATTCAACAGCATATCAAAAGATAATCCACCATGATCAAGTGGGTTCTATACCAGGGAGGCAGGGATGGTTTAACACACACAAGTCAATAAATGTGATACACCACATAAACAGAATTAAAAACAGAAATCACATGAATCATCTCAACAGATGCAAATAAAATCATTTGACAAAATTCAGCATCCATTTATGAATAAGACCCTCAGCAAAATCAGCATAGAAAGGACATACTTTAAGGTAATAAAAACCATCTGTGACAAACCCACAGCCAACATTATATTGAACAGGGAAAAGCTGAAAGCATTCCCCCTGAGAACTGGAACAAGACAAGGATGCCCACTTTCACCGCTTCTATTCAACATAGAATGGAAGTCCTAACCAGAGTAATCAGACAAGAGAAAGAAATAAAAGGCATCCAAATCAGTAAAGAGGAAGTCAAACTGTCGCTGTTCACTGGTGATATCATTGTATACCTAAAGAAACCCTAAAAACTCATCCAAAAAGCTCCTAGAACTGAAAAATGAATTCAGTAAAGTTTCAGGATACAAAATCAATGTAGACAAATTAGCAGCACTGCTATAAACCAATAGCAACCAAGCTGAAAACCAATAAAAAACTCAACCCCTTTTACAATAGCTGCAAAAAACAACAACAAGAAGAAAACAAAAACAAAACAAAAACTTACAAATATACCTAACCAAGGAAATGAAAGAGCTCTCCAAGGAAAACTACAAAACACTCCTGAAAGAAATCATATGCAACACAGACAAATGGAAACATATCCCATGTACAAGGATGAGTAGAATCAATATTGTGAAAATGACCTTACGGCCAAAAGCAATCTACAAATTCAATGTAATTCCCATCAAAGCACTATCATTGTTCTTCACAGAACGAAAAAAAAAAAAAAACCTCCTAAATATCATAAGGAGCCAAAAAAGACCCAGCATAGCCAAACCAAGACTAAGCAAAAAGAACAAATCTGGAGGCCTCACATTACCTGACTTCAAACTATACTACAAGGCTTAGGCAAAGACTTTGTATTAGTCCATTTCACACTGCTGACAAAGACATACTGGGCAATTTACAAAATAAAGAGGTTTAATTGGACTCACAGTTCAACGTGGCTAGGGAGGCCTCACAATCATGGTAGAAGGCAAGGAGGAGGAAGTCACATCTTATGAGCATGGTGGCAGGCAAAGAGAGAGCTTATGCAGAGAAACTCTCATTTTTAAAACCATCAGATCTTATGAGACTCATTCACCATCACAGGAACAGCATGGGAAAGACCTGCCCCCATAAATCAATCACCTCCCCTGGGTTCCTCTCACAACATTTGAGAATTGTGGGAGTTACAATTCAAGATGAGTTATGGGTTGGGACACAGCTAAACCATATCATTCTGCCCTGGCCCCTCCCAAATCTCATGTCCACACATTTCAAACCAATCATGCCTTCCCAACAGTCCCCCAAAGTCTTAACTCATTTGAGCATTAACTGAAAAGTCCATAATCTGATGTCTCATCTGAAACAAGGCAAGTCCCTTCTGCCTGTGAGCCTGTAAAATCAAAAACAAGTTAGTTACTTCCTAGATACAATGGGGGTACAGGCATTGGGTAAATATAGCCATTACAAAAGAAAGAAATTGGCCAAAACGAAGGGGTTACAGGTCCCATGCAAGTCCAAAATTCAGCAGGGCAGTAAAATCTTAAAGCTCAGCCAGGCACGGTGGCTCACACCTGTAATCCCAGCACTTTGGGAGGCCAAGGCGGGTGGATCACGAGGTCAGGAGATCGAGACCATCCTGGCTAACATGATGAAACCCTGTCTCTACTAAAAATAAAAAAAAAATAGCTGGGCGTGGTGGCGGGTGCCTGTAGTCCCAGCTACTCAGGTGGCTGAGGCAGGAGAATGGCATGAACCCGGGAGGCAGAGCTTGCAGTGAGCCGAGATCGTGACATTGCATTCCAGCCTGGGCGACAGAGCAAGACTCTCTTTCAAAACAAAACAAAACAAAACAAACAAACAAAAATCTTAAAGCTCAAAAATGATCTCCTTTGACTCCATGTCTCACATCCAGGTCATGCTGATGCAAGAGGTGGGTTCCCATGGTCTTGTGCAGCTCCACCCCTGTGGCTTTGCAGAGCATACCCTCCCTTCTGGTTGTTTTCATGGGTTGGTGTTGAGTGTCTAGCTTTTCCAGGCACACGGTGCAAGCTGTTAGTGGGTCTACCATTCTGGGGTCTGGAGGATGGTAGCTCTCTTCTCACAGCTCCACTAGGCAGTGTCCCAGCAGGGACCCACTGTGGGGGCTCCAACCCCACATTTCCCTTCCACACTGCCCTGGCAGATGTTCTCCATGAAAGCCCTGCTCCTACAGCAAACTTCTGCCTGGGCATCCAGGCATTTCCATACGTCTTATGAAATCTGGGTGGAGTTTCCCAAACCTCAATTTTTGACTTCTGTGCACTTGCAGGCTCAACACCATGTTGAAGCTGCCAAGGCTTGAGGATTGCAACCTCTGAAACCATGGCCTGAGCCCTACATTGGCCCCTTTCAGCCATAGCTGAAGCAACTGAGATGCAGGTCACCAAGTCTCTGGGCTGCACACAAAAAGGGGACCTTGGGCCCAGCCCACAAAACCACTTTTTCCTCCTAGACCTCTGATTCTGTGATGGGATGGGCTACTGTGAAGACCTCTGACACCCCCTGGATAAATTTTCCCTCATTGTCTTGTGGATTAACATTTGGCTCCTCGTTACTTATGCAAATTTCTGCAGCTGGCTTGAATTTCTCCGCAGAAAATGGGATTTTCTTCTCTATCGCATTGTCCAGCTACAAATTTTATGAACTTTTATGCTCTGCTTCCCTTATGAAACTGAATGCCTTTAACAGCACCCAAGTAACTACTTGAATGCTTTTCTACTTAGAAATTTCTTCCGCTAGATACTCTAAATCACCTCCCTCAAGTTGAAAGTTTCACAAATCTCTAGGGTAGGAACAAAATGCCACCAGACTCTTTGCTAAAACATAGCAAGAGTCACCTTTGCTCCAGTTCCCAAGAAGTTCCTCATTTCCATCTGAGACCACCTTAGTGTGGACTTTATTGTCCATATCACTGTCAGCATTTTCAGCAAAGTCATTCAACAAGTCTCTAGGAAGGTCTAAATTTTCCCACATTTTCCTGTCTTCTTCTGAGCCCCCCAAACTGTTCCAACCTCTCTGCCTGTTACCCAGCTTCAAAGTCACTTCCACATTTTTGCTTATCTTTTCGGCAATGCCCCACTGTACTGGTAGCAATTTACCGTATTAATCCGTTTTCATGCTGCTGATAAAAACATACCTGAGACTGGGCAATTTACAAAAGAAAGAGGTTTAATTGGACTCACAGTTCCACATGACTTGGGAGGCCTCACAATCATGGTGGAAGGCAAGAAGGAGCAAGTCACATCTTATGTGGATGCCATCAGGCAAAGAGAGAGCTTGTGCAGAGAAACTCCTGTTTTTAAAACCATCAGATCTTGTGAGACTCACTCACTATCACAAGAACAGTGCAGGAAAGATCTGCACCATAATTCAATCACCTCCCACTGCGTTCATCCCAGGACATGTGGGAATTGTGGGAGTTACAATTCAAGAGGAGATATGGGTGGGGACACAGCCAAACCATATCAGACTTCATGATCAAAAAAATACAACAAAAACAAAGATAAATAGATGTGACTTAATTAAATTAAAAACTTCTGAACAGCAAAAGAAATAATCAGCAGAATAACCAGACAAACCATAGAGTGGGAGAAAATCTTCATAGTCTCTATATCCAACAAAGGACTAATATCCAGAATATACAAGGAACTCAAACAAATCAGCAAGAAAAAAAACGAATAATCCCTTCAAAATGTGGGATAAGGACATGAATAGACAATTCTCAAAAGAAGACATACAAATGGCCAAGAAACATATGAAAAAATACTCAACATCACTAATGATTAGGGAAATGCAAATCAAAACCACAATGTGATACCACCTTACTTCTGCAGGAATGGCCATAATCAAAACAATTAAAAAATAATAGATGTTGGCATGGATGTGGTGAAAAGAGAACACTTTTACACTGCTGGTAGGAATGTAAACTAGTACAACCACTATGGAAAAGAGTATGGAGATTCCTTAAGGCACTAAAAGTAGATCTATCATTTGATCCAGCAATCCCACTACTGGGTATCTACCCAGAGGCAAAGAAGTCATTATACAAAAAAGATACTTGCACATTCATGTTTATAGCAGAACAATTTACAATTACAAAAATATGGAAGCAACCCAAATGTCAACCAATCAATGAATGGATAAAGAAAATGTGGTATATATATATATACCATGGAATATATATATATATTCCATGGAATAATAGCCATACACCATGGAATAATAGCCATATATATACACCATGGAATAATATATACACCATGGAATAATAGCCATAAAAACAAATAAAACAATGGCTTTTGCAGCAACCTGGATAGAGGTGGCGACCATTATTCTAAGTGAAGTAACTCAGGAATGGAAAACCAAACATTGTAATTTCTCACTTATAAGTGGGAGCTAAGCTGTGAGGACTCACAGATGTAAAAATGATATAATGGACTTTGGTACTCAGAGGAAAGGGTGGGAGCGGGGTGAGGGATAAAAGACTATACATTGGGTACAGTGATGTACACCTTTTGGTGATGGGCACACCAAAATCTCAGAAATCACCACTAAAGGACTTATCCATGTAACCAAACACCACATGTTCCCCAAAAATGTATTGAAGTAAAATAATAATAATAGAAATAATTACTCCAGTAATATAAAAGCCCTTTCTTCAGTTGAAGATGAATTTTTCTTCTTTGAGGTCATACAACAGCCTAACTTTGAACAAGCCTATGCACTAACTAAAAAAGGGCTAGGTGTGTTGGTCTTGGATAGGTCTTAAGCTTGGAAAATGTTGCTTTAACCCTTTCCCGTTACCCAGTGCACAACAAAAACAGACTTCTGTGCTTGGTTAGATATGAGAACACTTTGATGTCTGGTATGATCTGACCAGTTGATAAAAGGAGGGGTAATTTTTACTAAGAAAAAAGTTCCATGTTATTACTCATCTGTTTGAGGTGAAAAGTTTATGTCTAGGGAGTTCACAGATAGGGTCGTGAGCCTTTGCATACATCATAAACCTGAGGATGACTTGGTGATGAGTAAGTTTGTTGCTGTGGCAGGTGGGGCCTCATTTTTTTTTAATAAGGTGCTTAACAGCTACACTCAATGCTTTTCTTCTTATTTATTCAGTTACTGCTTTTGATGGAATTTGGAAAAGGTAGAGGCTCCCTGAGCACAGGGAATACATTGGCCTAGTCATGGGCAAAAGAAAAAATGTCTAGTGTGCTCCCTGACTGGGATTATGACAGGCCTGGCCAAATGCTGGTGTGAATCTGGGTCCAGGTATGCTTCTAAAACCTGCATACAGTCCTGATAAAGCAGGAAATCTGAGCCAGTGTTCCAGATCCCTCTTTTCGCAAGGGCATAAGATGTTTTCTCTAGTGTAAAGCTTAGAATTATTAAAATGCCAGAGTTGAATATGACACTAAAGATAAACTCCATCTAATTAACGAATTATATCACAATTATACAGATCCAGTACCCCTCAGCTATCATAAATCAAAACTGCTTTTCTTTATTATCATTATTGTTGTCTCATTAAAAACCACACAGAACAAAAACACAGGAGATACTTTGCAATAAAGTTTTCCTGCAGTTTGATAAAGTAAAAAGCAGAGGCATATTTGGAGTCAGTTCTTTTTTGTATGTGTGGTAGAATTCAGCTGTGAATCTTTCTGGTCCCAGACTTTTCATTGTTGGAAGATTTTTTTTATTACTGAGACAATTTTATTATTATTGGTTTGCTCAGAATTTCTGTTTCACTCTGCTGCAATCTTGGGAGCTTGTATGTTTCCAGGAATTTATCCATTTCCTCTAGGTTATCTAGGTTTTCTTGTTTGTGTATGTAGAGATGCTCATAGTGATCTCTGATGATCTTTTGTATTTCTGTGGTATCAGTTGAAAAGTTACCTTTATAATTTCTGATTGTGCTTATTTGAATTTTCTCTCTTTTTTCTTCATCAATAAAGATAGCAGTCTATCAATTTTGTTTATCCTTTCAAATAACTAATTTTTAATTTCATTAATCCTTTGTATAGTTTTTGGTCTCAATTTCATAGAGTTCTACTCTACTCTTTTTTTTCTGCTAGCTTTGGTTTGGATTGTTCTTGTTTTTCTAGTTCCTTGAGGTTCCATGTTAGGTTATTAATTTTGTGCTTTTCTCTTTTGATGTGGACATTTAACACTATAAACTTTCTTCTTAGCACTGCTTTTGCTGTATTCCAGGGTTTTTGGTATGTTGTGCCTCTTTTCATTAATTTCAAAATTTTTAAATTTCTTTCTTAATTTCATTATTTATCCAAAGATCATTCAAGAGCAGATTGTTTAATTTCCATGCACTTGCATAGTTTTGAGAATTCCTTTTGGTATTAATTTCTAGGTTTATTCCACTGTTATCTGAGAAGATACTTGATGTGATTTCAATTTTTAAAACATTTATTGAGACTTACATTTTCCCCAGCATATGGTCTATGTTGGGGAATATTCCATAAGAAGAAGGTAAACTTTGCAGTTGTTGGGCAAATGTTCTGTAAATGTCTGTTAGGTCCATTTGGTCATGAGTCCAATTTATGTCCACAGTTTCTTTGTTGATTTTTCTGTCTTGATGATCTGTTCAGTGTTGTCAGTGTAGTGTTGAAGTCCTTCACTATTATTTTATTGCTCTTTATGTCTTTCATTAAGTCTAGTTTTTTTTTTTTTATAATTCTGGGTGCTCTCACATTGGATGCATATTTGGACTGAAATATCTTCCCATTGAATTGATCCCTATATCATTATGTCAAAACTTCTTTGTGTTGTTTTTTACTGTTATTGGTTTACAGTCTGTTTTGTCTGACATAAATATGGACACTCCTGCACAGTTTTGGTTTCTGTTTGTATGAAATATCTTTTTCCATCCCTTTCTTTCTTTCTCTTAGATCTGTAAATCTTTACTAGTTAGATAGGTTTCTTGTAAGCATCATATAATAGGATCTTGTTTTTTATTCCACTGGTCTATATCTTTTAAGTGGAACTTTTAGTTCATTTACATTCAAAGTTACTATTGTTATGTGAGGTTTTGTTCCCATTATAATGTTAATTGTTTCCTAGTTGCTTTCTAGTTGCAGTTGTGTAATTGGTTCATAAGACCTGTGATTTTATGCTTTTGTGTGTTGTTATGATGATGAGTATTGCCCTTTTGTTTTCATGCTTAAAACTCTGAGCATTTCTTGTAGAACCAGTTTAGTGGTGATAAATTTCCTTAGCATTTGCTTATCTGTGAAAGACTATTTCTCCTTCATTTATGAAGCTTCTTCATTTAGCAGGATACAAAATTCTTGGCTCACAGGTTTTTTCTTTGAGAAAAGTGAGAATAGGGCCCAGTCTCTTCTGGCTTGTAAGGTTTCTGCTGAGAATTCTGCTATTAGTCTGATAGGATTTCCTTTAGAGGTGATTAGACACTTCTCTCTTGCTACTTTTAAGATTTTTTTTTTCATGTTGACTTTGGATAGTGTGATGGCTATATGCCTTGATGAAGTTCATTTTGCAAAGTATCTTCCACATGTTCTTTGATCTTCTTTTATCATGAAGTTTAAATCTCTAGCAAGGCCAGAGAAATTTTCCTGAATTATTCTCTGAAATAGGTTTTCCAAACTTTTTGTTTTTGTTTTTCTTTTCCCTTGGGAATATGTAAAACTCATAGTTTTGCTCACTTTACATAATTCTATATTCCTTGAATACTTTGTTTATTTTTTACATTATTTTTTCTTTATTTTCATCTTCAAACTTTAAAATTCTTTCTTCTGCATGGTCTAGTCTATTAATGCTTTCAACTGTGTTTTGTAATTCCTTCAATGAATTTTTTATTTCCAGAAGTTCCATAAGAGTTTAAGTATCTCTTTCTCTAGTAAATTTTTAATTCATATTTTGAATTGTTTTGCTGATTTCTTTGTGTTGATTTTCAACTTTCTTTTAGATCTTATTGAGCTTTCTTACAATTAGTATTTTGAGTTCTTTATCTGTCATTTCAGAAGTTTTATTTTAGTTAGAATCCATTGTTAGAGAGCTAGTGTGATCCTTTAGGGGTGTTGAAATGGCCTGTTTTTTCATACAGCCAGAGTTCTTATGCTAATTCCTTTTCACCTGGAGAAGATGTCACTTCTTATTTTTGCATATACTTTTGTTTGAATGGGATTTTTTCTTTTCACTCTTTGAGAGTGTGACTTCAGCATATGTTGGGTAGGTTCTTTGGCTTTGCTTCTGAGTGCTTTTAGGAGCTCAAGGCTCTGTATGAATTCTCTTATAAATAGCCTTAGTGGGGTGATTTTCTCAAATACTGGCTGTTTGTAAGTTGTAGTAGCAGTGTACCGGGTATGTGAGCAAGCTCACTGTCTCCTGCAGAGATGGAGAGCTTCAGCTGCAGTGGTAGCAGTGGGATTTATGCTTGGCCTTTGTTAATCAGGAGAAATACTCTGATATCCTGGGTGATGAGTGGGGCTATGGGACTCCCTGGGATCCCCATCTAGTGTTCTACCACTGAGGCAGGTGGAGGGGGCAAAGCTGGGTGTGGCTGAGTCAAGCAAGCCCTTGACCAGGCTCTCTAATAGCAGGTGCAAGCACCGACCCTGGCAGGGTTTCACCCTCTAATGGCAGGTGCAGGCACTGAACCTGGAAGGGTTCAGAGTTCAGGCCACTGGAACAACTTTCCTGGGAGGGATGGAGGTGCTTTTGCCCTTCCAGAGAACCCCCATAGAGCATGGGGGACATCCCGGAATCCACAGCCCAGCAGATGGTAGTGGGACTCATCCAGTTCCCATGCCCTCTACCAGATGGGTCTCTCTCCAGGGTCTGGCAGCAAGCAGCAGGCCAGAACAGCTAGCCCAGTTTTTAGCAGACTGCATTTAGATCATGATGATGCCCCAGGCTGAAAGAATCCATGCCTAGGGCAGAAAGTGTGGCTCTCAGGCTATACTCTTTCCAGTCTGGTCCATGAAAGGAGGGGTTCCCAGCTTTCATACAGAAGTGCAAACCATGTCACACGCTCCTCTCAGTTCTGACCAAGAAAACATCTCTCTGCCTGATTTCAGTTCACATATCTCATCACCATACCTATGGATAGTGTGCTTGAGTCCCAGGGGGATGGGACTGGGCCAGCAGACTTGTTCTCAGGCCCCCTGGACTCAAGCACTGATTGTGGTAGGGGCAGGCTGGTCCAGGATCAGCAGAATACTTAGGCAGTGTGGCTGCACTGCAGCCCTGCTGCCAGGAAGGGCAGGCCTCTCTCCATGGGAACAACCAAGTAGGCAGCTTTGGGGAAGACCAGTAGGCATGGGGCACACGGTCCCAATGTGCCTCAATTTCACAGCAAGCTGCAACAGCTGGCAGCAGAACCCATCCCTGGGATGTGTGGGAGCAACAGGCCTCCTACCTCCCTCCCTGGCCTTATCCTTTATTTTCTCGTTGAATCCTTGCAATGACAACATAAGGCAGAATCTATAATTTGCTGCCATTACAGATGGTAAAACTGAATCTTAGAGAGGTCAATTAACTTAGCCAAGATGATGCAACCAGGAAGAGGTAAAGTAGGGATTGGAATCCAGGCTTTTTACCATGACTAGTTTTAACCAATGCTGCTGCCTCCTCAGTTGGTACAGGAGGCTTACTAATGGTTTTTTAAATCTAAAATGTATTAATCCAGAAATGTTATGCCTATGTATAGGATAAATGGGAAAGTGTATGGAAAGATGACAAAAATGGGGGCCAAAATATATAGGATTTAAAATCTGCCTGCGTATAATTAAACTAAAACCACTCAGAGAAGGAAACACATCAGTACCTGATAATAGATGGGCTTATAATATCCTTTTATTACTTTCTTTTACGGAAGGCTAGTCCAGAGCCCACAAGACTTTAATGAGGACTGTGACACTTTACCAGTTATGTGACCTTGAGGAAGACAACCTTTCTAGGCCTCAATTTCCTCCTTGGCAAAATCAGGGGACTGGAGATAGTTATTTTTAAGTCCCTTTTAGCTGTTTCATCTGGTGACTTTATGATGTTAGGAATTTATTCCATTTCTGCCATATGAACTGTCTATTTTTAAGGCAGGCCTGGCTATATAGTCCTTTGAGCTGTCTAATCTAGCTTTGCGCCCGCTACAGTCCAGATCTTCCAGTTTCAATATCAGATGTGAATATAGACTTACTTCCCTCATCTTTTTTTTTATACACATGAAATATCTCAGAAAACAAATGCCCTTTAATATAGGAATGGTGGGTTGGGTGTGGTGGTTCACACCTGTAATCCCATCACTTTGGGAGGCCGAGGAGGGTGGTTCATGAGGTCAGGAGATCCAGATCATCCTGGCCAACATGGTGTAACCCCATCTCTACCAAAAAAATACAAAAAATTAGCCGAGGGTGGAGGTGCACGCCTGTATTCCCAGCTACTCAGGAGGCTGAGCCTGGGGAATCACTTGAACCTGGGAGGCGGAGGTTGCAGTGAGTCAAGATCACACCACTGTACTCCAGCCTGGTGACAGAGCAAGACTCCGTCTAAAATAATAATAATGATGATAATAATAATAATAATAATAATAGTATAGGAATGGTTGTAGACCCATATTATGAAATATTTAATATAAATATGAAGTATTTAACATAGGAAAATGGAAAATTTGTGTATAACAAATATATATATCCAATTTAATCTTTTATACATTTATGTGTTATAAATATATATCATACATACAGAGAGCAATTCATGATGAATTGTTAAATGAAGAAAGTATGTTGCAGATTAATATTTATAGTATAACTGATTTTTGTAAAGAAGCAAGGAAAGAATAAAGAAAATGATGAAGAAAGAGAGGGAGCAAAAGGCACAGAGCAAAAGAAAGTAAGAAACAATTATGTATGTGCATCTGTGTCTATATGTGTGGGTTTTTGTGACCAAGAACCTGTTGAGTTTGTCTTTATGTGTTTCTTTATAGCTTGACCTTTTACAATATGCACATATTTCTTTTGTAGTAAAATAAGACAAAAAGAAAAAAAAAACTTAACTCCCAAGAAGACTTAGTTTCATATCCTTTCATGTCCTTTCCTGATTACTGCTCATCTTCACCTCTCTTCCTCTGTCTTCTCCTCTCTTCCCCATAGAGAATCACTGCTTCCATATATTCATCACCAGCTAAGCAGAGTTTTAGTTTTACTTAATAACAGCAAAATAAAATGCCCCCCCACCCATTTTTCCAAAAAGCACACTTTTATTTTATCGTGCTGTTTAATATGCTTTTCCAAAAAGTCCTATTACAGACTGCCTACTGGCCCCTGTCCCTGTTGAAAGCCCTCCTCAGGAGTGAACTCCCACTCCAGGAAAGCAGTTATCTGACATTTTATGTTGCTGGCAAGTTATCACTCTTAAAGCACTGGGATCACCTGTATGTTTACATATTTCAAAGGAAAATGTCTCTTTAACATTTTTAGAAGAATGTGAAACTATCTTTTTTAGTGTTTAACATACAAGGAAGCTCTGGGAATGTTATTGCAATCCAAATCAAATTCTTTTGTGGTTCATGGAACAAAAGAGAGGTGGGGGGAAAATAGAACAAAAAAAAGCAGCTCATCATATTTTTTTCAACAATATTTTGATATGTTAAAATCTGTGAGGGGCCGGCCACAGTGGCTCACGCCTGTAATCTCAGCACTTTGGGAGGTCGAGGCGGGTGGATCACCTGATGTCAGGAAGTCTAGATCAGCCTGGCCAGCATGGTGAAACTCTGTCTCTATTAAAGAATACAAAAATTAGCCAGGCGTGGTGGCACTTGCCTGTAATTCCAGCTACCCAGGAGGCTGAGGCAGGAGAATCGCTTGAACCTGGGCTGATATTGCACTATTGCGCTACAGCCTGGGTAAGAAGAGTGAAAGTCCGTTTCCAAAAAAAAAAAAAAAAAATCTGCAAGGAAATGAAGGACAATTTGATCAGAATGTTAGGATGTTAAAATTAAATGAGAACTTAGAAACCATTGAATTCAGTTCCTATATTTTACAAATAAAAAACATGAAGACCAGATAGGAGAAATTATTTGCACCAAATCACACAATAAGGTAATAGTAGTGTTGTGATTATGCCCTCCATTTCCTACCTCTCAATAATGAAGTGAACATTCTGGGCTTTGGATGCAGGTAGACCTGATTTGGAGTCTTAGATCTCCATTTAATAGTTATGTGACATTTTATTTGCTCGTGTAAAATAAACATGTGATATTTGTTTCATAGAATTATTGTGAAAATCAAATGGAATAGTTTATATAAATAGTACAATGTTTAGAGCACAGAAAGTGCACATAAAACATTAGGTTAAAATCTATTTTAATGTTCCACCCACTGTATATTTTGTTTGCATATTACCTATCTTTCTAGTGCATTTTATCTTGTTCTTACATTTGTGAGGCAAAATAAAGCCATCCAAAATTATCCCTTTATATCACTTAATATGGTTTGGGTCTGTGTCCCCACCCAAATCTCATGTTGAATTATATTTCCCAGTGTTGGTGGAGGGACCATGTAGTAAGTGATTGGATCATAGGGGTGGATTTCCCCCTCACTGTTCTTATGAAAAAATGAGTGGGTTCTCAGGGGATTTGATGTTTAAAAGTGTGTGGTGCTTTCCCCTTCACTTGCTTTCTCTCCTGCTGCCATGTTAAGATACGCTTGCTTCCCCTTTGCCCTTCTACTATGATTGTGAGTTTCCTGAGGCCTCCCAGCCATGGTTCCTATACAGCCTGTGGAACTGTGAGTCAGTTAAACCTCTTTTCTTCATAAACTACCCAATCTCAGGTAGCTCTTTGTAGCAGTGGGAGAACGGACTAATACACATTGTTCTGGTTTTCTCACGTTTTTCATGGCCCAGAAACTTTTATCCAATATAGTACTGGAAGTCCTAGCCGAGCAGTTAGGCAAGAAAAATTTTAAATAAAATAATCCAATTGGAAAGGAAGAAGCAAAATTATCTCTATTTGCAGAAGACATGATCTTATATATAGGACACTCTAAAGATTCCATAAGCAGTCCTGTTAGAACTAATAAATTCAGCAGAGTAGCAAGACACCAAATCAACACAGAAAATTTAGTTTCATTTCTATACACTAACAATGAACAATCTGAAAAAAAAATTAATAAAATTATATTTACAGTAGCATCAAAAAGAATATAATACTTAGGAATTAATTTAACCAAGGAGGCAAAAGACTTGTAAGATAAAAAGTATAAAACTGTACTAAGAGAAATTGAAGACATAAAATAAATGAAAATATATCTCATGTTCATTGATTGAAAGACAATATTGTAATATTGTCAGAATGTCAAGACTTCTCTGTCGGCAGTCTTATACAGATTTAATGCAATATTGGTATAAATATCAGCAACATTTTTTGCAGAGATTAAAATAAACCCATCTGCAAAATTACATGGAAACTTAAGGACCCCAAATAATCAAAACAATTTTGAAAAAAAAAAAAAAAGAACACAGTGTAGGACTCTCACTTTCAGATTTCAAAACTGACTACAAAGCTATGGTAATTAAAGCAATGTGGCACTGGCATAAAGACAGACATATATACCAATGGAGTGGAATATACCAATAGAAAGCCCAGACATAAGCACTCACATATATGGTCAAATGATTTTTGGAAAAGGTGTCAAGACCATTCAATGGGGAAAGGACAGTCTTGTCAACAAATGGTGCTAGGAAAACTGGATGTTTATGTGTAAAAAATTAATTTTGATGCTTACCTAACATCATATACAAAATTAACTCAAAATGGATGAAAGACCTAAACATAAAAGCTGACATATAAAAACTTTCATAATGAAACAGGGAAAAAGCTATATGACACTTCATTTGGTAATAATTTCTTGGATATGACTTCAAAGACACATGCAACAATAAAAAGTAGACAAACTAGACTTCATAACAATTAAAGACTTTTTTGCATGAAAGGAAACATTCAACAGAGTTAAAAGGCAATCTACCTACTACAGACTTCAATAAAATGTTAACAAATCATATATCTGATAAGAGGTTAATATCCACAATATATAGATAACTCCTAAAACTCAACAACAACAAAAAACCCAGAACTGATACAAATATGGGCAAAGATTTTGGATAGACATTTCTCCAAAGAAAATATACAAATGGCCAGAAAGCATATGAAAAGATGCTCAACATCACTAATTTTAGGGAAATGCAAATCAAACCAATGAGATATCACCTTACACATTAGGATCAATAATATCACACAAACAAAATAAGCGTTGGTGAGGATGAGGAAAAATTTGAATCCTTGTGCGCTGTTGGAGGAAATGCAAAATTTTACAGTCTCTATTGAAAACAGTATGGCAGTTTCTCAAAGACAAAACATAGATTTATTATATGATGCTGCAATTTTACTTCTAGGCATATACTCAAAAGAATTGGGAACAGGATCTCAAAGAGATATTTGTACACCTATGTTCATTGTAGAATTATTCACAATACTTAAGAAGTTGAAGCAACCTAAATGTCCATCAGTGGGTAAATGGATAAATAAAATGTTATATACATATAATGGAATATTATTCAACCTTAAAAAGGAAAGGAATTCTGACACATGCTACAACATGGATGAACATTGAGGACATTATGCTAAGTGAAATAAGCCAGCCACAAAAACACAAATACCATATGATTCCATTTATATGAGGTAACTAGAGTAATCAAAATCATAGAGGCAGACAGTGGAATGGTGGTTATCAAGGACTGGAGGTAGAGGACAGTAAGGAGTTATTGTTTAATGGGTATCAAGTTTTGGTCTTTCAAGATGAAAGGAGTTCTGGAGATGGATGCTAGTGATGGATGCACAATATTGATGTGCATAATATAACTGAACTGAATATCTAAAAATGGTTAAGATGGTACATTTTATGTAATATGTATTTTACCATAATAAAAAAGTAAGGGCAACAGATGGAATGTCATTTCCCCACTACTCTAATTTATATTTCATCTTACCCTTATGTTTAATTTTGTCAACTTTTGTGGATTTTTTTAATATGCTCCTTTAAGGAAAGATATCTACCTATGCTCTTGAAAATCATTCATATTACTTTTGTGGGAATACTGGTTCCCAGAATTACATATATCCCCATGACTGTTGGGCACCAGTTAGCCTCCAACTATTGAATTTAGTCAGAGGGAAAGAAGGGCCAACCCAAATGATCTCTAAGTATATCAAAGGACAAAGAACTGGAATCCAGAAACTTAAAGGCCTACTTAAAAGAATTTATATTTCCTGATCAACATTGAATGTCAATTAGTTGCTTGTTTTTTCCCAAAATCTGTGTGTTTTCTGTTCTACAATCGACAAACTAAGACTCAGACTTCTTGGTGAATATTACTGACACATCAACTCATTTTCATTTAGAATCCTGTTGTTTAATGGCTATATCTTAGCTAATTAAAAGTAGAAACTCTCAATCTATGTACCTTTGAATTATTCTCAGCATTGGGCACTGTACTTAGCATATACTCAGTGTTTAATAAACATTTATTAAAGGAAGAAATGTTCTAATAGGACATATATGATGTGTCCTGGTTATCTTTCTGATCTGGTTGAGGTATTTTAGTATATATTGTCTAATTTTTAAAAATCTACTTGGCAGGGCTAAAGACTTTTTAGGCCATCTACATATATTTGCATCCCACTGTTAAAAGAAAAACTTTAGACCAATTAAATTTAATAGAGTTTAATTGAGCAAAGAATGTTTACAAATCAGGCAGACTCTAGAACCGGAACAGGTTCAGAGTGACTCTAGGGCTTCCACATGGTTGGATAACATTTATAGTCAGAAAAGAAAAGTGATGTACAGAAAATATAATTGAAGTACAGAAATAGATGAATTGGTTAAAACCGAGTGTTTATTTGAACCTGGTTTGAACAGTTTGGCTACCTGTGGTTGACTGAAGTTGGGCTGCCATAATTAGCTGAGAATCATCTACTTATTACAATGGTAAGTTTCAGGCTGCTTACACATCAAGTTGGGTTATAATTCATTATGTATGGAGAAACCCTTGGGCTGAGCTTAAAATAGGTAAGAAGGCTGCTTTAGGCCAAACTTATTATAACACCACCTTTAAAAAATAAAAGATAATAAAATAAACTCTTGTAACTCTTTTCCTGAGACCTTAGATAGGTATTTGGACTTAGACTGCCACTTCACAGGTTTTCCAGTTCTGGCTGATTTTTTGCATTTTATTATAGATTCAAATCCAAAAGAGAAGAATGCTTTTGCTTCTTTTTTTTTTTTTTTCATTTTGATTAGTTTCTCAAACACCTGGAAGACTAACGTGGACCACCCAGAGGAACAATATCTGAAACTTACCAGCAGCTCATGATAGTATAAGACCAATGATTGAGACTATAGATCTGAATTATTATTCCGTCTCTGCCATTATGTGGCTGTAATATTGAACATGTGACTTAACCTCCCTGTATCTGTCTTTATTTACTATGAGTACTATGAAGTTCAAAACAAATAATGCATTTTTTAAACTTTGCACTTCAAAAAATATAAAACATAATGCAAGTGTAAAGCATTGTTACAAAACAAACTTTTATAAAGTAGAGTCTTACAAATTAAACAAAATCTTATGGGTCCTTACGACCACCCACACTGCCATCTGCAAAAGAAAGGAGAAGCTCTTTGTTTTGTTTTATTTTGTTGCTGTATCCTTTGGCAAAAGCAACATGTCTAGCTGCTAGAGCCATAATAGAAGCAACAATGGTAACAGCAGTCTCTGTTCAGCAATCAACTATATCTATAAAATATCTCATACCACCAGTCACCAATAGTTAAAAACTCACCCTAAAAATCCATGTGCTTAGTTTTCCCTTACCTACCTCAGACTGTCTGCTAAGCATATGGGATGGAACATCTGAGTGTTTAAATAATTTGATGAGGCAGAACTTTTAGAACAACTGCCCTCTTTTCCCATGATATGAAAGCCACACCCTTATAATAATCTTCCATGAATTCTTCCTAGAAAATTAATTTCATGGAATATTGCTGGATGGCACATTTCCTCATTGTTAGCCTTTCTAAGAATACCTGAAATAACAGATTTCTTAGCCTGACCTCTTTGGATTGCAAATGATGGAAACCCAACTCAAACCAGCTTGACAAAAAAGGGAATTTAATGTCTCAATTATGAAGTTCAGGATTCATGTCAGCACTAGCCTATTCCTGTGACATAATACTTCCACATAATTAATTTCACACTAACAGTGTGACATCACTGAACATGGAGTTGGGAAGAGAGTTGCACAGTTAGCTTTTGAAAATTAGGACAAACCAAGTCCAACACATGTCTACCTATATGCTAGGCATGGTGCTTTGTGCCAAAGCTATGGAGTTAAGTAAAATATGGCCCCTTTCCTGACATAGGGAATTAGAAGGGAAGAAGGAGGCTCTGTAACATATATTTCAATATCCAGATGCCAGGTACTCAATTCCATTCTCTATTTGTTATAAGAGCTTAGACTCTGAATCCATACTACCTGTGCTTAAATGCCAGTTCTACTATTTATTAACTGTTTGATCTTCAGCAAATTACTTAACCTCTCTGTGCCAGTTCCCTAATCTAGAGAAAGGGGATAGTAGTAGCGTCTCCTTCATAGAGTTGTTTTGGGAATGAAATCAGTCCATACATGCAAAACAGAATAAATTCTCATTCACGGTGACTTCTTATTAAAGATTGATATATTTTTATTACCGTTTTTCTATTTTCATAAAAATGTCTTTGATTTGTGGGTATCAATATCTCCAGTGAAGAAACTGAGAGGGTAAATGACTTGCCCAAAGACACATATAATATATAATATGATTAAGCTGGTTTTTGACTCTAGTTCTATATAATTACAAGTCTCATATGGTTTTACGTTCCACACCAATAACACAGTGTGGACTGTTTATCATGTGCCTATTCTGAACCACCTACAATACTAGGAGCTTTAAATGTATTTTCTAATGTATTATTTGCAATAGTACAACGCATCAAAATTTTCTATTTCTGCTTTACATATAAGATAACAGGGAATCAGAGAGGCTAAGTAATTCCTGTGGCCATACAGTGAGCTGGGATTTAAATCAAGTCTGCCAGATTTACAGAAATGTGTTCTTAATTACTCTGCTAAATGACTTACAACTATTTTAACCATAATTTTGAGTCGTGTGTCTTCATTTTACCCTGAAATAGGATGTGGTACATTGGTAACATGGTAGGTGCCCTACAAGAGATGGGAATATAATACATATCAGCAATGTAACAAGGAGAGGGAGAGAGATTTGATTTTGTTTTTTCTTATAGCAGGAGCAGAAACTCCTTCTCTGGATCTTGTTAGATAAATTTTAAAAGACTGATGGGGGTGGACTGTGCATTTCTTGTAAAGGAGACAGCCTGAAGAAAAGCACAGAGGCTTGAGAGCATGTGTATATTTGGTGAATGGCAGCAGACCAGAGAGGTATTATGGGATGAACAAGTGAAGATGGAAAAGTTGGCCTTGATCATCGAGGGTTTTCAAGCACATGCTAAGGAATTTGGACTTAATTCTATGGTACTAAAAAGTCACTGAAATTTTTTGAGAAAAGGAATTTAATGAACTGGTTTGTATTTAGAAAAACAAGGCTTGTAGCAATATGTAAGGACAGACGAGCAGAGGGAGACTGAAGTCAGAAAGATGAGTTATATGTTATTCCAATAGTTTATGCAAGAGATTATGTAAGCTAGAATTAGGGAGGGGTTTGAGAGCAATAGATGACTTTGGGAAATACTTAGAAAGTATTGTTAACAGTATTATCTCTGCTAATTAAAAAATAACTCAGCATAAAAAGTAACAACATTTTAATGCAACATCGGTATTGACTAGAAGACTTTCAGAAATCTGTATTGACCAACTACTAGAAGTTTTTTAAAACTTACTATTTGCCATGTGCCACTGCAAGCCTTTTACATGCATTATCAAGTAGTTACTATTATATTTCTAATTTGCAGATGAGAACAAGAAAGATCAGAGAGGCCAAATAATTTGCTCAGTTACACAGTTAGAGAGTGACGAAGCCCACACTATCTTCTTAGCAACTCACATTATACACAAATCATCACATTGGTTTAGGCCAAGACCTTCCTCTCTGGTGTAGACGGTTGCAATAGCTTCTCAGGTGGTCTTTGTACTTCTTCTACTTCCTACCTATCTCTTCTTTACTGATCAGCTGGAATAATATTTTTGAAAACATAAACAAAAGTCACTCCTGTGCTCAAAATCTTTGCATGGTTTCCTGCTGTACTTGGAATACAACCCCAAGGCCTTTCCTAGGGCATTAGCCTTGTATTGGCCTTGATCACTGCTCCTGCGCACCTCATACCACTCGTCATTTGGCCATTAGAGTCCAACAACATCCACTCATCCACTTTCTCGCAGGCCCTGGAATATTCTAAGCACTTTCCCATCTCAGGGCTTTGTGAATGCTGTTTCCTCTACCTGCTGTCATCCTCTCACTCTTTATCAACTAAGTTCTCACATACACATGTTTGATCTCAAGCTGTGTGTGTTTACTTGTTTGTTATTTGAAGCACTATGCTGAGCCATACTGGAATCTGAGGTAAAAGGAAAAATAAGAAATATTGACTCTGAATTTATGTAATATTTTGATTTTTTCCCATGACGGAATTTTGCATTAATTTTTATTTTAAAAATATTGTATTAAAATTTTATTTATCTTGATTACTGAGTATTTTAGTGTCCCCTTAAAATTCTCACCAAAGACAAGTGCCTCGATCACCTCACCCTTTTTCCAGTACTGGTCATTGTCTGTCCCACCAAACTGTTAAGTAAGCTTCAGGGGTGCAGGGACTACGCCTGTTTTGTTCACTACTATACTCACTGTGCGCAACAGATTAATTGTCATGGAGAAGCAACAAATGAAATTTGCTGAATCATTGAATGAAATGTTAGGGATTTCACCAGTAATGTTCAAATGTATCATCTCATTTCATCATCATAGTAACTCTGTGATTTGGGTATTCTCTCCTGTTTGTAGATGAAGATAGTGATGCTTAAAGACGTTAGGTAACTTGGCCAACGTAGATACACAATTAATTAGTATATTGCAGAGGTAGAATTTGAATCCAAGCCTCTGACTTTACATCCAGGTATTTTCTACTACACCAGCTCCTGTCTGGAGGTTTATTTAAGCAAAGGCTGAGTAGACATTAATCAGAGTTGCAGAAAGAAGTACAGGAAGCTGGACGAGTTGGCTTCAAGTTCTCTTTAGATACTTAATATTTTTTAATTTTTTATTTCTATGATGACTACCTTATAATAAGCCAATTAGAACGTGGTAAAATCAGTTTCTTAATTTGCAAAATGGGAATAATAGTATGGACCAAACTGACTTGTTTAGAACGTTAAATAGAATGGTCTGTGTAAGTTGCCTAATACAATGTTTGTTATAGAGGAGGTAGCAAATTTTAGTAATTAATTGTAATAATAACAGTAAGCAACTTAGGTGAGAGTGAAAACCCTGGAAATTTGGAGCAAAATAACTTCTCTTTCGCTCTGTTTCCATGGAAAGTGCCATTTCTCCAGTCGGAAGAAGAGAGTTAGACTCACTGTCTCACTTCTGTACTTGCCTTCCTGATGGGAGGTAGGCCATTCAATCTTTTTTTGAAGTTGAGGATCTTAAGGCTCTGAGAACAACTTCCAGGACCTCCTAGTTTTTGCCTAACACTCCTAGCTTCTTTATTTTTCACGTGGAAGTAATTCTAATAGACTCCAACCTGGTTCTTTCTGGTCCTTCTTTTCTAGTCACTCAGATGGCCTGACACTTGAGAGGGACAGGGAATAAGCACCATCTTACAGAGATATTCTTTCCAGTAAAAGCAGCATTACCTAGAAAACACATGGCCGAGGCAGTGGGAGTAGCGGGAGAAGAATGATGTTTTATCTCCTGACAGTAAAGTCACAATGAGTGTTTCATGAAAGAGGATATGGTTTCAATCAGCTGAGGTTGCATGTGGGAACCTCCTGGCTCCTCTCTTTCACCTTTCCTTATGCCAGAATCTTACTGCAAAAAGGCTGAACCATGTCACTGATAGAATTTTATCCAGTGCAGTACTCACCCCTGGGGTCAACTTCATAACCTCTAGCATGATGTGGATCTCATAGCAAGCACCCAATAAATACACATTGAGTGACTGATAAAACATAAGTCTATAACAGACAACTTTACACACATGCTCACAGATTTACAGTCCTCTGGTGTGAGACATGTGTTTAGACACTTTCTCCTTTGGGTTCCTTTTCGTATTTTTGTCTTTCACTTTTCTGGTTCATTTGTTACACCCCCTCCCATTTTTACATATACTCTCATGTGCATGCATGCACACACACACACACACACACACCCCTCAGGATCAAAAAGATATGGAGATATAATAAATCAATTTAGCTTATATTAAAAGCAAACTGAAGACTAACAACATTCTCAGCAAAATTTCTCATTCTGCCGCTAGTCCATTTGTTTTGAAAATGCAAACAAGGCTTAACTGAGTTTGCTTCATTATCTGTACAATTTAATATTCTGTATCAGTTTTAGGATGAGTTGGTAAGACATAGCTGCCTCTTCAAACCTGAGTGAAGCACACAGAGGAGCAAGTTCTGAGACTGGGAAGTAAATAGAGGGAAAATGAAGTGAAAATATTCATAGGCTGGATATCCCATCTCTGAAATGCTTGGGACCAGAAGTGTTTTGAATTTTGGACTTTGGAATATTTGCATTATACTTACCAGTTGAGCACCCCAAATTTGAAAATCCTAAATCCAAAATGCTCCAGTGAGCATTTCCTTTGAGCACCAGGTTGGTGCTCAAAAATTTCTGGATTTAGGGGCATTTTGGATTTTGGGTTTTTGAATTTAGGATGTTCAATATATTTAAAAGGGGTGGCAAGATAGGTCAAAGACAGAATGGCACAGCATAGAAAGATAATTGGAAAGACAAGGTATTATTTATTCAGCTGCCATTGCTAAAGGCAGTGTGATCTGATAGGCAAGCCAAGAAACCCATCATATATTTTATATCACAGTGAATACAAGTATCTAGTAGCCATGGGTTGCAGTGGAGGGTATTTAAGATAACATGAAGGCTGTATTATCACATGGGCAAACAGGAATGGGAGACTCCAGTGTGTGTATAACTAGGGAGTTCAGGAAGTCAGCAACTTGGAGATCCACCAGTAAATAAGTACATGTGCCTCAAGTTTTGAAGATCAGGCACTTGAAATGGACTGACTGGTGAGATCAAAGCATGCCCCAATCTTGCTGGGAAGTGCACTGTAGCCAACTACAAAAACTGGTCACAAATTGTTTTCATCTCATTCCCTCTACCCATGCCCTTTGAAATGTAAAGATTGCAGCTCCTCTCATCTATTCTCCACCCATTCATTGGACTTATTTTGTCTAATATGTTGCAAGTAGGTGCTTGAAAATGACTTGCTTATTGGGCTTGTCTTTTCTCTTGCTGTTGTTAGAAGTCCTGCTGTCACCACCATTTGAGAATTTCCAGGCTAGCCTATCGTGTGATGAGAGATATATATTTTAATCACCCTCATCACTCAAGCTAGCAAACATCAGCCTACTATCAGAAGCAGAACCATCTTGAGAGGTGAAGCCAGCTGGGCTTCTGGGTCGAGTGGGGACTTGGAGAACTTTTCTGTCTAGCTAAAGGATTATAAATGCACCAATCAGTGCTCTGTGTCTAGCTAAAGGTTTGTAAACGCACCAATCAGTGCTCTGTGTCTAGCTAATCAGGTGAGGACTTAGAGAACTTTTGTGTCTAACTAAAGGATTGTAAATGCACCAATCAGCACTTTCGTGTCTAGCTAAAGGATTGTAAATGTACCAATCAGCACTCTGTGTCTAGCTAAAGGTTTGTAAATGCACCAATCAGCACTCTGTCAAAATGGACCAATCAGCTCTCTGAAAATGGACCAATCAGCTATCTGTAAAATGGACCAATCAGCAGGATGTGGGTGGGGCCAGATAGGGGAATAAAAACAGGCCACCAGAGCCAGCAACCGCAACCGGCTGGGGTCCCCTATCCATGTTGTAGGAGCTTTGTTCTTTCCCTCTTTGCAATAAATCTTGCTGCTGCTCACTCTTTGGGTCTGCTGCACCTTTATGAGCTGTAACACCACGAAGGTCTGCAGCTTCACTCCTGAAGCCAGTGAGATCACGAAACCCGGAGGGACAAACAACTCCGGACACGCCACCTTTATGAACTGTAATGTTCACCAGGAAGGTTTGCAGCTTCACTCCTGAGGCCAGCGAGACCATGAACCCATCAGAAGGAAGAAACTCCGAACACATCTGAACATCTGAAGGAACAAACTCGGGACACACCATCTTTAAGAACTGTAACACTCACCGCGAGGGTCTGCGGCTTCATTCTTGAAGTCAGCAAGACCAAGAACCCACCAATTCTGGACACAATCTGACTCAGTGATGCCAACCTTTTTGACACCGGGGACTGGTTTCCTGAAAGACAATTTTTCCACAGATCCAGTGGTGGGTCAGGGGAGATGATTTTGGTATGAAACTGTTCCACCTCAGATCAGCAGCCATTAGTTTCTCATTCTCATAAGGAGCACACACGTAGATTCCTTGCATATGCAGTTCACAACAGGGTTCATGCCCCCATGAGAATCTAATGCTGCTGCTGATCTGACAGGAAGTGCAGCTGAGGTAGCAATGCTCGCTCACCTGTCACTGACCACCTGCTGCATGGTATCAGCAGATCCAATGAGTAAATGATAATAATAATGTACTAATAGTTAACACTTGTCTGGTGTTTACTATGTACTAGGTATTATTTTAAGTTCCTATCACGCCATGGACTGGTACTGGTCAGTGGCCCAGGGTTTAGGGAACTCTGATCTAACTGACCAGCAATTAGTTGGCTTTGGCACATGAGTGAGCTTGGCTATGACCAGCAGGAGAAGCACCCAGCTAAGCAAAGTCCAAATTGTCAACACACGGAATTAAAAACTAAATTAATGATATTGTTTTCATCTACTAAGTTTCTTCTTTTAAATGCATCAAAAAATAACTGATATATTAATTCAAAGGTTTCAGATAGGCCATTAGTCCAGTTCTTTGGGAACAAGAATTCAGTAAACAGAAAATCTCAGTCTTGGGAACAAACCAGGAAGACAGTGGTAAAAAATTGAGTAAACACAAGGACAGATTCTTACATATAAGGCAGAAGCAAATTTGTGAAATTTTGGAACCTCATATCAGAGCCAAGCAGCTTTAAGTGAACATGTTTAATGGCATAATATGGACTCACATTTGTAAGCAATTCCTGGGTCAGTTCAGAGTTGTTGCTGGGAAATTTTTTGAATTTTTCTACCCATATTTGGTGCCTATTCTTCATAGAAGCTATTCCATATATTTTTCAAGCTCTTCAAATCTCAGACCATCCTTTGTTTTCCTCTCTCACTTGATGACCTTCCCTCCCATGTCACAGAGAAAATGAGAGCAACCACTTAAAAACTAAGTCAACTTTCTACCACCAAAGGTACAGATTTAACCAACTGCATCCAGATTTGCTTCTTTCTCCCCAAAATGATGTAACCTCCACATGCCTGAGGTTCATCCTTTTATCTGTGCTTTACATCCATCTAGAGGACCTTACCGTCTAGCTTCTCTTTCTTCTGTGTCTTTGATGTCTTTCCTTTTACTCAGTCCTTCTAATCAGAGTGCAAATATGCCAATCATTTCCATTTTAAAAAGTTTCCCTTACTCCTTTGTTCTTGAATGATCCTCCTCTTTCTGTCTTCTTCACTCTCAAGCTTTGGGGTAAAGTGGTACACACTGCTGCAGTGTCCTCTCTGCAATTTATCTTCCAACTGTGTTCAATTTTGTCTTTTCCCTCAACCTCCATGAAATTGCATTCACCTGAAGTTGGAAGCAGAAGGCAGGAATTAAAAAAGAAAGAGCAAATATTTATGATTTAGATAACAGATAATATTAGAGAAAATAATACAAAAATGTACTCAAAGCTGGAAGTTGGGGGAAAACGTTGATCACTACTTGCTAATAAAATCAAGAAAAATGCATAAACTTTTGTGCTTTCTCTGAAGCACAAAATCACAAAATAAGAAATAATAGTCACATATTTAGAGAAAAATAAAAGACTATGATACTCTGCTTAACATTATGCATGCAAATATTTTTAAACTTGATTAAAATAGACATTTATTTAGATAAATATAAATGATAAGCTCTAACTCCAGAAGAAACAGAAAATTTAAACAATATTCATAGAGGAAATAGAAGTTGTCAAGGAGCTACCCCTTCCAAAAGTACTCCAGATCCAGATGTTAAGAAAATTCTACCAAACATTTAAGGAATTCCTAACTGCTCTTGAATGCAAAAATTGCATGAATTTTCTAAAAGATTACCTAAGAAAAGGAAATTGTACATCAAATTAATGTATTAATATCAGTGTGAGAATCCTAAATGAAATATTAACAAATATAATTTAGCCACTAAAAGACTAATTGCTATTAAATAGATGGGATTTATTCAAGAAATGCAAAATGGTCCCATGGGACTAAATCTAATAATATAATTTATGGTATAAACAGATCTAATGAGAAAATGATAATGTACTAATAGTTAACACTTCTCTGGTGTTTACTATGTACCAGGCACTATGTTAAGCACTTTAAATATGTTAACTCACATCTCACAGCTTCCATATGAAATAAGAAACATTATTTTTTCCAGTTCATAGATAAAGAAACTGTTAATGAAAGACATTTAAAATCCACCCAGGATTATATACCCTGGTAATTGACAGAGATACTTCAGACTCTGCCTTCTGAACTATTATGGTGCACTGCTACTCTTTCATCATCTTCATTGATCCTGAAATATCATTTGATACAATTCAACATTCATTCCTGTTTATTAAAATTTACTCCTAAAACAGGGATAATTGTTTCCTTAATATGATAAAATATATCTATCTTCCTGTTAAAATGCAGGTTACACTTAATGGAGAAACCATTAGAAACATTCAGACTAAAGTAAAGGACAGAGGAAGGATGCTCATTATTACTACCATTATTTAACATTTTTTGGATGTACTAGCAAGCACAATGAAACAATAGAACAAAATTTGAAATTAAAAATTTAGAAAGAAATTATCTTCATGTGAAGACAATATGATTGTTTACCTGGAAAATCCAAAATAACAATATTTTAAAAATTATAAGCAGTAAGATATATCAGGAAGATAGTAGATGCCCCTTAGCCCAATCATTTCCCAGCCACAAGGGTCGCCCTGACGTGAGACCAGCAGAACTGCCCAGCTGCATCCAGTCCAAATTGTTGACCCACAGGACTATGAGCAAATAAAATGGTATTGTGTTAAGCCAGTAAATATTTGACTGCTTTGTTACCTGGCAATAGATAACTGAAACACAGTATATGACAAACATGGCATATCAAATCAGTGAAGAAAATATTCATTACTTAGTAAATGTATTTGGAGAACTTGGTAGTCATCTAGCAATAAATTAATTCAGATTTATACCTTGTTCATACTTTATAATAGGATTAATTCCAAATAAATAAAATATTCCAATTTGAAAGATGAAACCATAAGGTACTATAAGAAATCACAGAAAATTTTTATAACTGTGGGAGTGAGAAGAAGAGCATTCTAACTAGACATTAAACACAAAAATCATAAAATAAAAGATTGATAGATTTGACAATGAAAAAATGAAAACTTCCTGCATGGCAGAAAATCATGGGGGAAAAAATCAAAAGATTACAAACTGGCCAAAATATTTTTTAAACATATCACAGACAAAGGATTAATTTGATTAATATATAAAGAACTCATGTAAATATTATAAAAAATGAATAGATTGAACATAAAAATAAAAAAAAATTTTAACATGCCAGTCACAGAAAAGGAAATACAAATAGTTCTTAAACATATGAAGACATGTACATAATTATATATGTCAGTGTTGGTTCATCAGTTATAACAAGTGCACCACTCCGGGTGGCTGGGGGCGGGGGGTGTGCATAATGGGGGAGGCTATGTTTGTGTGGGAGCGGGGGATAAAAGAGAAATATTACATACACACAATCTATGAATCAATAAGGAAAAAAAACAAAAAAAAAGATCAAATGTCACAAATAAACATTCCCTGAAAAGGAAACCCAAATAACACAAATGGCCAATGAATACATGAGAAGACATATCTGTACTAGTCAAGAAAACACATAATAAAATTACAATGGTATACCATGTAAGCTCACCATATTGTCAAAAATTAAATTGACACTGACTTTTTGGAAAGACTGGAATAATGAGAACTCTTATACATGTATTGCCAGTGCAGTTTGCTACCAATATTGTGTGAAATAATTTAACATTATCCAGCAAAGTTAAAAAAGTGAACACTCTAAAACAGTTATACCACTCCCAGGAGAAGCACCTATACTGCAATAAGACAGGTGAGTAAGAATTTTCACAGCAGAATTATTCTTCACAGCAAAACAAAAACAAAAACAAAGAATCATCCAAAAAGCAATGGCAACTACCCACATACCTGTTTCCTGAAGAAATTAAAAACAAACTATAGAATAGTACACAGCAGTGAAAAGTATTGTATCACCAAACACAAAAAAGCATAGATGACGCTCATAAATAATGTTGAGCCAAAAAAATGTCAGGTTAGTATTTACTTCTGAGGGGAAGGAAAAAATTGATGTGACTTGGGAAGAGAGCAGAAACTTCAAAAGAATTGTTGACATATTTTTCTAAGTTGAGTGATGGGTACATGATTGTTTTTAAACCACAGACAGATGTATAATCACAAATTGTTTTTCAATTAAAAATAACAATTAATGGCAGAATAAACCCCCAGGAATTTGTAAACTGTTAGAGTTGTCCAATGATCATAAATAGGATTTAGACAAACAAGACAGCCAGATGGTAAATATTTGTACCTAGGACTAGATGGGATAAAGCAATTAGGTAGCAAATTTTATCATCAGTACATAGCTCTATTCCTGACATAATAGACATTCAGTAAATGTTTGCCCAACTCTTGGGCTGGGACTTGAAAACCACAGGCTTCATTTTATTACTAATGGGAGATAAGGATTTAGAGGCATATGGTGGAATGCTTTGAAAATATCCCTTGTGGGATTAGGCCATTAAAAATGCAGAATAATAAAATACTTATCATTGGAGGGAGTCACAGACATAATGAAAACAACTTGTCAATTTATTTAGTCTGGCAGCCTCGTAACCCCTACATAGACACACAGCTTAATAATTTTATCCATATAGCAGATTTGTTTTAGGAGTATCCTGGGGGAAAATTTAATCTTCATAACGAAACACTTAATAATATATTCCTAGATATACAGCTGTCTTATGTAGCAAGTAGTACTTTATATGTGCAAAGTTCTATCAAACACATTGTATCAATTACTTATAGGATTTCTATAATCGTTTTCATATTTCGTAACTGAGAAAACCAACAAATAGAAAAACTTAATATATCACATTGTCACAAAAGTAATCTTAGAAATATTCAGCTGAGCATAGAGACTGAACTGAGATACTGCATTTAAGTGCTACAATTAAGTGATCTGTGGTTCAGGATACACATGTGTGATCTGCTTAAATTACCTGAAGCTTTAATGTGCAAATGATTCATTTACTAAAGGGAGGGTCTAAACTGAGGAATTGTGTCTTTGAGATCTGTTACTATGTTGGTTCTGCAGCCATCTTCTGTGTTATTTATTTTATTTTTTTATTTTTCCACAGGTTATAGGGGTACAGGCGGTATTTTGTTATATGAGTAAGTTCTTTACTGGTGGTTTGTGAGCTTTTGGTGCACACATTACCTGAGCAGTATACACAGCACCCTATTTGTAGTCTTTTGTCTCTCACTCCCCTTCAATCCTTCCCCCCAAGTCCCCAAAGTCCAGTGTATCATTCTTATGCATTTGGTCCTCGTAGCTTAGCTCTCACATATCAGTGAGAACACACGATGTTTGGTTTTCCATTCCTGAGTTACTTCATTTAGAATAACAGTCTCCAATCTCATTCAGGTCATTGCAAATGCTGTTAATTCATTCCTTTTTATGGCTAAGTAGTATTCCATCATCTATATATACCACAGTTTCTTTATGCACTCGTTGATTGATGGACATTTGGGTTGGTTCCACCATTTTGCAATTGTGAATTGTGCTGTTATAAACATGCATGTGCAAGTATCTTTTTCGTATAATGACTCCTTTTCCTCTGGATAGATACCCAGTAGTGGGATTGCTGGATCAAATGGTAGTTCTACTTTCAGTTCTTTACGGAATCTCCACACTGTTTTCCATAGTGGCTGTACTAGTTTACATTCCCGCCAGCAATGTAGAAGCATTCCCTGATCACCACATCTATGCCAACATCTATTGTTTTTTGATTTTTTGATTATGGATGTTCTTGCAGGAATAAGGTGGCATCACATTGTAGTTTTGATTTGCATTTCTTTGATCATGAGTGATGTTGAGCATTTTTTCCTATGTTTGTTGGCCATTTGTGTATCTTTTTTTGGGAATTGTCTCTTCATGGCTTAGCCAACTTTTTGATGAGACTGTTTGTTTTTTTCTTACTGATTTGTTTGAGTTCGTTGTAGATTCTGGATATTAATCCTTTGTGTGTGTGTGTGTGTGTGTGTGTGTGTGTGTGTGTGTGTTTCTCCAGGCTTTTTGCTTTTCTGTGCTGTTTTCTTTACTTCTCCCCATAGATTGTACCCCCTTAGAATCAGGCACCCTGGCAATACCTCATACAGAACAAAACTGTCATTCCTTTTCTTCCCATCCTTAAAAAAATTAAAACTGACCCATTTTATTTCTAATCCTTCAGTAATCAGATAGATAACTTTTTTTAATCTTTGGTAAACAAACTTCATTTCTTTCTTTCTTATTTTTTACTGGTGCTGGCATAGTATGTCATCTCTCCCAGGAACATCACCACTTTAACATATGATGGTAGATTATTGGATACTTTATGCTGAGGGATTTGACAAACTGTCTCTCTCCTACCACTGCTAAAATCCAGTATCCCTCCTCAGATTCCCTGAAATGCTTTTCATACCTATCACTGGTATAATTCACATGTCAGAGAACCTATTTCAAAAACCAGAATTTCTAGTATGCTAGAAGCAGCAAGCAGCTATTCTTCTGTAGGTAAAGCACTTAATAGTTGACAAAGTGTTGGTAGTAACCCTTTGGATTCTAGCAACTCTCATTTTGGATGACATATTTGCTTGTGGTACCTGAGGCCAGGCTCAGGGCTAGTCTTTCACGTGGCAGAGGAGTTATGATTCAAGTACGCCATGATGTTCTCCCTGCTACACCCAGAACTCCCTGATTGCCCTTCCCCCAGAAAGCCTGAAATGTTACACCTTTAGAAATGCATACCTTTAGGCTGAAAGACTGTCAGACACACTTAAAAAAATTCTTGACATTCTTGGAGGAGGTAGAACTTTAAGTCATTTAAAAAAAAGTACTTATTATTTGGATTGCTTTCTCTTTCTCACAGGGCAGTAGCCAAGAAGGCTCCCAAGGAAATATGTTACAAGTTGAGGGAAGTTAACCCGAGTCCGGCCGAGTCTAATTTTGGATCATAAGGCACTGCCCAAGGAGGCTACTCTAGTGAAAGCATTGGTGAGGTGGCAGAGGACTTAAGACTAACTGAGGAAGTAGGAGATAGCTGCCATCTTAAAGACTGCCAAAGGAAAGGAAGTACTATGGAATGGCCTCATGGAATGACCCCAATGTCTGATGTCATCTATATCTGTTAGACCCAATGCCTTCCTGTTGACCTGCTCAACATTCCCTAGGAGTCTGGGACATACAAAAGTGTCCAGAGACTGTCAAGGGGTGTTATACCATAGTCCAAAGAAAGTTAAAAGATAATTTTTTAAAAAAAAGTATAGTGGTGCAAAATCAAGTTTTAATACCAAGAAAAGGGGATGAAGAATGAGGTATGAAAGGTGACTCTAGTATAGTTCATTTTAGAGTTTTTCATTCTTTCAATTAGCTATTCATTGAGTAAGTGCCTGTACAAATTACTGTGCCAGGTAATGAGACAAATCCAAGGAATAGCAAGACACATGGATTTCTAATAAAACCTGAATGTCAAAGAGTGATGAAGGTAGTAGGTAGTATAGAAATTCTAGGAAAAGAAGTCCCTTTGGGCACTTGTGTTTAGTGAAATAGATAGATGAGTAGAACTTCAAAGTGTTTGAGATTATGTTAAAGAGAAGAGGCAAGAAGGCAATCTGGAAAAGGGAAGTAGGCAAGCAAAGGCAGTGAGGTAGAAAAGCATAAGATGTCTTTGAGGGCCAGAGTAAGCTGATGCAAAGAAGTGGTGGTAGTTTTTAGGAGCCTCTGGGATTAGGGCCCACTGCCTAAGTCAAATTCCACTTTTCCCATTGGTGACCTTAGGCAAGAGACATAGCTTCATTGTGCCGCAATTTCATCATTTGAAAAGAAATAATAACAGTATCTACCTCATAAGAATGCTCTAAGAGGAGGAGAAATATGTTAACTGCTCAGTAAAGTGATGAATACGTCTATTTGATAATTTTATGACTATTTAATATTACTTTTGCTAATTCAGTAGTTTATATGTTACCAGTAGGAAATGGAAGTATAAAGGCAAGATTGTTTCTGAAGTGTTAGATGACAATATCTGGATTTTATTCTGTGGGAAGTGAGGGAGCTTTTGAAAGCATGTCATAATTGGAGAAATTTGCCCTGCAGCAAGGGATTGGATATGCTCTAAGTGCTGGATGGAATTGGGGCTTGGAGGCTAGAGGAAGAAAGATGGAATGGGAAGCAATGGCTGCAGCTAGCTGATGGATGAGGTAATATGGTCCTGAAATTCAAAATGACAGCAGAGATAAGAAGGAAGTTATAGACATGAGAGACATTGTAAAAGAAGGAGGGAGAGTGTCAGTTTGAATCTAGGAAGGAAAACCAAAGTTGTGACTGATGTTTTGAGCTTTAGTGACTAAGACTAGTATGGTGCCAGAATTAAAAGCAGAAAAGGAAGGGAAAAATTGATTTAGGGAAGAAGAGGGGGCATAATTAGTTCAAAAGGTAATGTGAAATTTAAGTGAAATGTAGTCTAGGCAGCTGGAGATGCAGAATGAGAATTCAGGGGAGAGGTTGGCTGGAGATATGTTGTCTTCTGAGTAATAGCAGAGAGCAGGTTGATGGATGACTTCTCTGCAAGCAAAAATGTGAAGGTAAGAGCCTAACCTTAAGTCTGAACCTTGGGGATTGTGCAGAGACTTGGTGATTTGAGCTTTAAAAGAATAGCAATATATTATTCTCCTTTGCCATGAGTATGCTGTTACAGAACTATTAGCAATGAGGTATACATACATTTTTTCATTTACTACTTCTTTCTTTCTTTTGTTCATTTATGAACATTCATTACAGCATTTAAACTATCTAATGCTCAGTAACTACTTAACAAATGAATAAAATCCATGGTACTATCAAACCCTACAGAAGAACTTACCTGCATCCATATCTCCATGCAGACTGTTATCACCTTTAGGGTGAGCATTGGCTTACATATGTCTGACATCACTGATCCATAGCACCTTGATTGTGCATATTCATGCTGGAGCTTTGGGGTAATTTGATAGCCCTTTTGAGTGGCTTCTCTTTTTTTTACTTCACAACTAAACACTTTCATTCAACATTTAAGTATTTTGACTCCATGCCATGTTACGTAATCAAGGAACAGTTCTGGAATGTGCAAGGATACAGGCTGCCTGTAAGAACATACCCCACTACTCTTGCTCCTTACTCACATTGGCAGGAATGGTTTCCTAGTGGGACTGTACTTTGCATTTTAACAATATAAATTAGAGGTTGTAATTACAATAGCATAAAATCACCAACCAAATACTGCTAGTTTTCTCAGCTCGTTTTCTCACTTCTTTAACATAAAACAACTAATTGTTCTTAAGTGCCTAAGCCACACTGAGGCAAAGAGAACTTTGTACCCTCTCTCACTTCCCCGAACCAGCCCCCCATCGTCTCCATGGCGACCTCTAAAACAAGCCGTTACAAACCTGACATGGCACCAGGCTGACACCTTGGGCTGGGATTTAATTTTGAGTTATGACCGCGTTAGGAAAACATATGATGTGGCTGTTTGCTTATAGAAAGGGGGGGAAAATCATAAAACCCTCTTTTTTTATGAGCTGTCACTTGATTCGTTCCTGGAGCCCCAAGTAGCAAGCTTCTAAATCAATGCGTGCAGCTGTTTTGGCTTCTTGGAGCCCAGCAGGTGTATTGCTCAGCTCAGCTGCCATCTCCCTGCACTCACATAACAAATAATAACGGCTCACACACCCCAGTCATCCATCAGAGTTACTGCTGGGCCCCGAGAGGCTTCCTTCCCTCTTCCCTACAACCCTTTATCCTCCTTTTTTCTTTCTTTTCTTTTCTTCTTCTTTAGCAGTAGTTGTTCTCCATCTATGGATTTTTGTTACACTTTTGGACGCCTTAGTTAAATAACCTTTGGCTTTTTTGGCAAGAGGAATGAGTGAGAAAGAGGAGAAAACCCACCACAGTGTTTATTTGTGTTTTAAAAAATTAAAACAATAGAAGTATTGTGATTGGTGAAATCAATTAGTCTTCCTAAGCAGTAAAGGCCCACATCTGGTGTGACTTAAGTTAATGTAAGAGAAAGGGCTGCAGAGGCCCAGAGACCTTGCATTCTCATTTCAACAAGTGACAGAGAAGACATAAAAGGCTAGTAATATACTACAGAGATGGTACGATAAATATTGGGGTGCTTGCCTAGCAGGAAAAATTTTCACTGGCCCATGACAACCAAATAAATGTTCCCTCCTAAGGCTGACCATCAACTCCAGGGAACTGAAAGGCTGAGTGCCAAATTGAGACTATTCCAACGGGTTAGCAAGACGATTTCCCCAGGGAATTGCAGAGATAAGGGCTTGAACTCCTGAGATTTGGTGGTGGGGCAGGTGAAGACAGATTTGACAACTTGTAGACGCTCCAATCAGAGTGGGTCAATTGAAAGAAGGCTATGGCAATGCCAAGCATAGTGATTAGTGCATAGTCGAGGCTTCTGGATGATTCAAACATATGACTCAGACCTTGTCCTTTTAGTAGAGTTGCTAGATTTAGCAAGTAAAAACTCAGGGCACCCAGTTAAATTTGAATGTCAACTAAAGATTGAGTAATTTTGTACTAGTATAAGTATGTCCTGTCCAATATTTGCACATACTTAAACTAAAAATTTGCTGGTTATCTAAAATTCAAATTTTACTAAGTGTCCTGTGCTTCATCTACTTTCTAGGAACTTGTATTTTTTAAAATGTGATGCCTTCCCCAATGTTTTTCATGTTGTGCTATGGGTCAAAACAAGAAATGGCCATAATGAAAGAATGCCTGTCCTTTTCTGGGAAGTCACTGCTCATGACTCGTCATAGTATTTAATACCCTTTGAATACAGGGTTATTAAGTAAATCACTTGCAAATTTATTTTCAAGAATAAGGTTCATTCTGATCTAAAAGAGACAGAAAATATTCCTTCATCATAAATGTCCTTTTTGGCTGATTCTTAAGGCAAATTATGTTTGCTGCTGTGTTTCAGAAATCATTCTGGCATAGGTCTATTTTTTACAAAGTCTGTTCTGCATAACCCTATGAAAAAAGCATGTAGTGGTATCCCTCTCTTGGAAGTTTATAGTACTTTTTAGTAAATTAAAGGATCTGGGGAATTTGACAAGAAAAAAACCTATTTAGCTTTTTTCCACCCAGAGTTGCTTAATTTGTTTGATTATAGAACAGCCTTTTCAAGAAATACCTATTACATCCAGCAGAACTAATTGACTGATTAACTGGTTGACAAATGCTGACTTATGGTTTTGATATGTTTATTTTTCCCCTCAGTCTACGTGATTTTTGTCTTCTATTTAAATGTTAACTGACTTCTTCTTCTCGTATTTCCTTGCAAGCCTTCTTACATCTTTTCTGAAAGTATGCAACAAAAAATTACAAACAAATAAGTAAATAAATGCCCTGAGGTGGTTGACATGTATCACGTATACAGTACACAAAATACTTATGAAGGATCTGTGACTCAGGATATTTAGCGAATCATGGTCACTGAAGATACTTTTCCTCTTCCCTCGTTACAAAATTGCTTGTGTGTGTGAGGTGCCACTACCCCAAAACAAGCAGTCCCCTTTTTTCTGCCATTGGCTTCTGCCCCACCATAACCCCTCACCTGGGTGCTGACCTTGTAGGGTTCTGCTGCTCCCTGCAACCAGTCTCTCTCAGATGTAAAATTCCACTGCAGAGGTGGCTGAGTTAGCAGAAGCACAAAACTTGGGAGTATATTGTATATGTGGTACTTAGGGACACTTCAGGAATAAAAGGGGTGAGGATCATGTGAGTTATTATTCTAACAATCTCAATTATTAACTAGCTCTCAGGCAAGACCCCTTGGTACTTAGCAATCATTCCAGCACAATATAAATATATTTGTCATTGAGATATCTCATTCCAAGGGGGGAAAGGCTTCCCTATGTATTCCAAGGCTGATGGCAGGTACCAGAAACCTGGAATGACAGGATAGTCCATGGGTATTTTTATTTTTATTATTTTCTTAAACCAGTTTCCAACAGCTGGCCACCACTTGCCCCTTGACGTGGACACATAAAAGCAAAGCCTCCAGCACTGTGCCAGCCAGGATCAGGGAAGAAACACAGCGCTCATAAATCAAGCCTGCACTGTTGTACAGCTTTAGCTCAATGAAGTTCATGTGTATGGGATAAAGGGTTTGAGCTGTGACTGAGAAGAAGAGAGTCTTGCCCCGCCACCTCCCTGCAAGCCCCATGGATATAAGCCAGCACCAATCCACACAAAACTTTTGTCATACCCTCAGTCTCCCAGCACTGGTCAAATCATTCAGTCAAGATCTCACACTCCTGTGGGCAAAGCTTTCTAGTGCTTCATTTTGCTCTTTGTAAAGAAGAGCCTGGTCCCAGTTTAAGCTTCAGAAAGAGTGACTCTCAAGGGAGCAGAGCAGAGGATAGCAAGGCATGGTCCATTACTGACCTGCTGAATTATTGGAGAGAGTGAAGCAGATTGGGGACTTGGTTCTAGGAAGGAGAGGAAAACAGAGGTATTTCCTAAGGAACAGGAAGACAGGAATAACAGGGGAAGGGTGGAAGGAAAAATTGAAATGACATAAGTACCCCCCAAAATGACTGAACTTCATTCAGGTCAGGGGAAAAACTTTCCACGGATCAACTCATGTGACATTCACAGGACATCATAAGCTAAATACTAATCCCCAGATAAACTCAGAAACTTCAAGAGGCCAGTACAAATGTTAGAAGGACACAGGGGATTTCAGAAATGGAAGTCCCAAAAGGTGGAGTCCCAAAAGGTGACACCACTATATGTAGAGGAAGACTGAATAGTGGTTATCCATCCACATTGCCGGAAGAAAATGATCAGGAACATGTCAGTAGAGTAGCATCCACTGACAAAGCATTCCAAATTCTTCAGCACAAACATCTATCCTCCCAACCCCCACCAACCCCCTAAGTTACTATTGTTCAGGAAAATGTGGCCCTGATGCTAAAAGGGCCTAAATGTTAATGTAAAGGAGGAAATATTAATTAATGAATTCAGTTCAGTCTGTAATTTAGTCATTCATTCATGTGCTAGGGGGTCAATTTTATGCCATACATTGTGTTGGGTGGCTGGCTGAATAGGGCGGGAATCCCAGACCTAGCATTCCTGCCACCCCTTAACCCTGTTCTAGCACAGATATGCAAGTGGAGGATGTCAGATTGGGTGCCCTCAGAGGGCATCAGATTCTAAATAGAGATTAGAAATTACATAATTAACATTAGTCACATATTTTTAGTGCTCTCATATGGTCATGTTCCTCTGCAGTAGTCAGGATGAACTTTGTTATCTTCATTCTCCAGCTGAGAAACTGAAGCTCTGAAGAATTAAAATATCAGCCAAAGGCCACCCAATCTCTTAGTAACAAGAACACAGTCTGACTTCATCACCCAATGCCACCTTACTGAAGGGCTTTTCCTTCTTTAACTCGTTGAGGTAAATCATGGACCTCTTATGCTAACTTTTATCTCTCCATTCCCTTTGTTCTTGCCAATATTTCCTTTGTATGGTATTACCAATGGAAAATCAGCAGCTAAAGGAATCAGATGTTTGTGCAAAAATATCAAATATTGTAACCCTCCCATGGTAAGCACCCAAACTCAATAGCTTTCTGTGATTTGTGAATGATCCTAAGAGGACCTTGATTTTAAAATGGAGGGAAAAAATTAAACCTATAACACATAGGTTATAGGACAGTGGTCCCCATCCAGACCCCAAGAAAGGGTTTTTGGATGTCACACAAGAAAGAACTCAGGGTGAGTCCATAAAGTGAAAGCAAGTTAATTAAGAAAGTAAAGGAATAAAAGAATGGCTACTCCACAGACAAGGCAGCCCTGAGGGCTGCTGATTGCCCATTTTTATGGTTATTTCTTGATGATATGCTAAACAAGAGGTGGATTATTCATGCTTCCCCTTTTTAGACCATATAGGGTAAGTTCCTGATGTTGCCATGGCATTTGTAAACTGTCATGGTGCTGGTGGGAGTGTAGCAGTGAGGACGACCAGAGGTCACTCTTGTCGCCATCTTGATTTTGGTGGGTGTTAGCTGGTTTCTTTACTGCAACCTGTTTTATCAGCAAGGTCATTACCATCTGTCTCTTGTGTCAACCTCTTATCTCATCCTGTGACTTAGAATGCCTAACCATCTGTGAATGCAGCCCGGTAGGTCTCAGCCTCATTTTACCCAGCTCCTACTCAAGATGGAGTTGCTCTGGTTCAAACGCCTCTGACACATATAACCCTTATTCCTTTGTGCCATTTAAGAGAAAACTCTACTGCATCAGACATAGGCCAGAACATAAGTGTCAGGGTATGGGAAAAAATTTAATTATAAATAGTGAATTTGATAATAGAGAAAAAGTAATATCATAAAACTCACTGATGCTAGTTTTTAAAAAAATACTCAGGATTCTAACTTTTTAAAGAAGCAGTGTCAAAACTTAATTATCTTTATACACAATCTCTAATCTTAAAAAAGAAAATAGTGAAGAACTCTGACAACCTAAGATGTCTCATACTAACTTAAAGTTTGAAACAATATTGAAAAGAAACATCATTCATTTCTTCTAATTAAAATTGGGGCAAGTTATCTATTTTTATAATTAATAAAAATAAACTTACATGTTTTCTCATCTGTAAAATGTGAATAATAATGTGTCGCTATCCTTGAAACCCAGATGAGTGTCAAAGGGTCTGGAAAGTATTTTGATACCCTTTGACAGTATAAAAGAGAGCTTTGCTTTCTTTCATAGTACTATTATTGTTATTGTCTGTGTTTGATTATGGGAGCTGTTAATCTAACATTCTACTCTATTCTCACCTTTTAAAATTCCAGTAAATAAAAATTTCTGTGAATTGGAGAGGATAATTCAGAGATCAGTGGGTATTTACAAAAATAATATGAGAAAAGAGAGATTTTCTTAATTATCTTCTGTCGTAATTTTTATGACAATGATCCCATAGTCAATTCTTTCCATTTACTTCCTGCTCAGTTTCTTAAGCTTCTCACCTCCAATGATCTTGTCTCCCACTCTTCTTCAGCCACTGACACACATACTCACCCCTACACCCAGTCATTATCAATAACTGAACACTCAGTATATACTCAATTTTAGCTATACAACTGTCCAACCAGTAGCTTCTTCTTTTTTTTTTTTTTTTAAAATGGAGTCTCGCTCTGCCGCCCAGGCCAGACTGCAGTGGTGCTATCTCGGCTCACTGCAAGCTCTGTCTCCCGGGTTCACACCATTCTCCTGCCTCAGCCTCCCGAGTAGCTGGGACTACAGGTGCCCGCCACCGTGCCCAGCTAATTTTTTGTATTTTTAGTAGAGACAGGGTTTCACTGTCTTAGCCAAGATGGTCTCGATCTCCTGACTTTGTGATCCGCCCACCTCGGCCTCCCAAAGGGCTGGGATCACAGGAATGAGCCACCGCGACCAGCCTCCAACCAGTAGCTTGTAACTCTCCATTTTATTTGCTTTAGTATGCTGACTCTTGCTAATTTTTTTAATTTCACTAATAAAAAAACAAAACAAAAAGAAACAAAAGCTTTGGATTTTCAGCTTTCCTCTATCTTTGTATTTAAAATGTATGTGCCTCCTAACCCAGTTAGTTTTTTTTTAGTTTACTAAAAGTTTCAGTACCTTATCACCTCAGCTCCCTCCTAACCCAGTTTGGATACTCTGGGTCATCATTATAATCACAGATTTGTATAACACTGTTAACTCCCTTTGTCAACTCTACATTTATCACATCCTGCCAGACAAACTTCAACAATGATTAAATGAGGAACTCTGCCTACTCCACACCTGCCTTTATGCAGCTAAATATATGGAGAAAAGCATATGTCTAAGTTAATAATCTCATTCTAATTTTATGACGTGTCATACTAGGAGAACCCTTATGCTACCTTGTAGTCCTACAGCATTTCCTTCAACTCTTTACATTTCTATTCTCTTTACATTTCTATTCTTACAGATGCTATTGTTAGCCTTTTCTTCTCTCCTTTAAACCTCCATTATCCCCTCCTTTAAGTTTTACTCTCTGTTCATGACCTTACTCCTGTTTCATTGAGAAAAGAGAAACAATCAAAAGAGATCCTTTAAGAAAAAAAGAATGTAGAATTAACAAAGTTAACAGTGAGGGGAAACAAAGATTTTTAAGTGCTTACATCAAAACATTAACTATATTAAATATAAATGGATTAAATGCCCTAATAAAAAGATAAAGGTGGTCAAAATGAAAAAAATAAACTAAACTACATGCTATTTTTGAGACATACATTTTAAATACAATAGAGGAAAGTTTAAAGTAAAAAGACCTAAAGAAAAATAGAACTTTGAAACACCAACTAAATAATACCTAGTGTAGATTTACTAATATCAGACAAAGCAAACTTTAAGGAACAAAGCATTACTAAAGATAGATATGTCATAATAATACAAGCTTAATCCTAAGAATATAATACAATTCTAACTTGTGTGCTCCTAAAATCCTCTCAAAGCAAATATTGTCAGAAATGAAGAATAAATATAAGTAAGTCTATAATAACAAATATTTTAGCATGCCTCTCTCACAGATAGATCTACTATCTAAAATAGTAGGGCATAGAAGATTTTTATAATACAATTAAGAAAATGACTTATTAGATATATAGAGAACATTATAACCAACAATTACAGAATATTTATAAAAATGATATATGCTAGACCTTAAACAAGGTTCAGCAAATATCAAAGAAACAAAATCATTTAAAGTCCACATTCCAAACACAGTAGCATCATGTTAGAAATTTCACAACAAAAATATAACTAGAAAATTGCCATGCTTAGAAATTAAGAAATTAAACTTCAGGACAACAATGAGACTAAAAAAAAAGAATTACAATAAAAATTTTAAAACAAGTTGACCCAAATGCTACTACCATATGGCAAAGCTTGGATGCAACTAAAACTATGCTCAGAATGAAGTTTATGCCTGTCACGAGAACTAAAAATCATTTTTTCCCTTCATCCATCCTAAAAATTAGAAAAAAAATCAAATTAAACCTGGAGACAGGACTCATTAAGGATATAAAATTAATAAAATATATAAACATACAACAAAGATGATCAATCTTTATTTTTTTGAAAATTTTTTTGAAAAGACTAAAAAATTTGAATTAAATTAAAGCTGTTGTCAAAACTGGTCAAGAAAGAAGAGATAGAAAAGAAAAATGACCAATACCAAGAATTCAAAGTTAGATATTACTGCAAATCCTACAGACCTTAAAATATAATGAAAGACAATTATGAACAACTTTATGGTAATACATTTGAAAACGTAAATGCAATAGACATTCCTAGAGAAACAAACTTTCTAAAACAGACAGAAGAAAATCTGAGAAGCCTCTTATATTTAAATAATTGAATCTATAATTTCAAATGTATCTGCCCCTAAAGAGGTCTAATTGTCTTCAGCAATTAATTTCACTAAACAATTAAGCAAAATATAAACTTTATCTTATATAAGATTTTCCAGAAAGTAGAAAAAACAAGAAAAAATTACCAACCAGTTTTATGAAGCCAGAATAATTTTGAAACCAAAGCCTGGCATGGATAGTACACAATATTAAAACTACAAGCTAACTTCACTCATAAACATGGATACAGAAATATTAAACAAAATGTCCGTAATTTAAACACAATTATATGCACCGCAGGATACCATAACATAACCAAACTGGGTTTATTCCAGCAATACAAGGTTGGCTTAACATTTGAAAAACAATCTGTATAACTCATGATATTAATAAAGGAGAAAAACCACAGGATCATAGTATTTGTGGGAAAAATACTTGATGAATTTAACATCCAATCTAATCATGACAAAAATAATCAGCTAGGAAAAGAAGTGAACTTCTTTAATAAGGTATATCAACAACAACAGCAAACTATATTATACATTGTTTTATGACAATATGTTAAAAGATTTTCTTCTGAGAACAAGGATGGGAGAAGAATGTTGACTTATATTATTCCTATTCAACTGTCCTAGCCTATGTTATATAGCAAGAAAAACAGTATAGACAGAACTTCTCTCTGATGGGGGGAGGCACTCTGCAAATCCTGCCTCAAATGAACAACATAACACTGAAAATAATATCAGAACAATTTATTAAGAGCTCCTGAAATTGACCAAAGGCAACCAACAAACTGAAAAGTGCTTATTCAAGGAAAACTGCTGCACTTTGGGTAGAAACAGTGAGAATATGTGGTTTTCTTACTTGAAGGTACTTCTATGCCCTCTCCAGCTCAGTTGGCAAGGTGTTTCACAAGATCAGGGCTGGACATGAATTCAGCAGCTTTTCTGTTGAAGGGAGCCTTTTTTAGAGGCATTTCCTGTAAAAGTAGAAAATGCAGAGGGAAATGAACAGAGAAAGCTCACAGCCCTGCCAGCCTTAGGTCACAGATTAGATCCTATTGGGATGAATGCCAGGTCAGAGAACTAGTGAGGAACTTGACAGGAAGGTTCTTGAAATGAGAGAAAAATGGAAAGGCCTGATAAACTTTCCATACATCCTGGCTGATTGGTAGACTGTGTGCCCATCCATTGCAAACCTAAAAGTTTATGGAGAAAAAATATAAGCTGTGGCAGCCTTGAAAACTGCCTGAACTTCGTTCTATCCAATGTAAACTCAAATCCATTGACAGAGAGTAGAAGCCTTAGTGGTTGGAAATGTTTCAGCAGAATCTCTTATCAATCATTGGCTGGTCACCAGACTCTTTAGAAACAAGGATGATCCCCAGGAAGCAAGGCCAAAATTTAAAAATAAGAATTAAAAAATTAACTGAGCAGGAACACCAGCAGCCATATATTGTAGAGGGACAGATTCCACAGATCAGTCAAGTTTCATGAAAACAAATAACACCCCATCCCCCATATATGCACATAAACAGCAACAATAACAACACTCAGGGGAAAAAAATCAAAACCAAGTTGCTAAATGTTCAGCTTTCAACAAGAAATTGTGAGACACATTAGGAAATAGGAAAGTGTGGCTCATACTTTACCCAAGAAAACTGGCTCTGAATTTAGAAGACAAAGTTTTTGAAGCAATTATTATAAATATGTTCAAAGACTAAAGGATACATTTGTAAAGAATTAAAGGAAAATATGATGACAATGACTCAACAAATAGGGAATAGCAATAAAGCATTGACATGTATCATTAAAAAGAAGAAAAAGGATATTCTAGACCTGAAGGGCACTATATCAAAATAATAAACTCACCACACTGACTTGACATTAGATTTGAGATGGAAATAGAAATAAGGAATAAACTTGAAGATAGATGAATAGAAATGACCCAATCTGAATAAATGTCTTTTGTTGTTTATTCTCTTTCTTTAAAAGAAAAAAATTGCACAATGCCTTAATTATAACACCATATAGTTGAATTTATAACATACAGATATAATATGCATTTGTAAAAAATAGCAGAAGAGGTGGAAAATGTAGGTATATTTAAGTAAAATAGCTATATTTTGGTGCAATTAAGTTATTTCTTTATCTGAAATTAAGTGTGATAAAGTACATATTATAATTCCAAGAGCAAACTTTCAAGTAATAACTCAAAAATGTAATTAGAAAATTAACAGAAGAATTAAAATGGTACACTAAAAATTTTTGTTTGACATGAACACAGTGAAGGAGGAGCAGAGGGATTTAAAAGTTACAAGACATATTAGAAACAAATAAAAATGGCAGATAGAAATCCAGAATTTCAATAATTACATTAAATGAGTTATAGACTACCTCAAGCAAGTTAAACTCAATTTTAAGAAACAAGGTTCAACTTATGCTGTTTACCAGAGACAAACTTTAAATTCAAGACACAGTTTGAAAGTAAAAATACAGAAATAGATATATCATGCAAACAGTAACCATGAGAGAGCTAAAGTGGCTATCTAATATCAGACAAAATAGACAAAAAGATAAGAAATATTTCTAGAGACAAAGAGGAATATACCATAGTGATAAAAGGATCAATAAATTAGACAACAATTATAAATATACACACAACAAACAATAAAGAGTAAAATATACAAAGAAAAAAATGACAGACAGAATTGAAAGAAAAAATAAACAACTCAAAAATTAAAATTGAAAATATCAGTATCTCACTTTCTATAACTGATGAAACAGCTAGAATAAAAATTAGCAAAGTTATAGAAGATTTATACAACACTATAACAAATATAACCTAACTGACATTGACAGAGCATACCACCCAACTACAAAAGAATTCACATCCTTTTTAAGAACACATAAAATATTCTTCAGAATAAACCATATGCTATGAAAGAAAATAAATCCCAATAAACACAAAGGATTGAAATTATTTCAGGTATGCCAGGCACCGTGGCTCACGCCTGCAATCCCAGCACTTTGGGAGGCCTAGGCAGGCAGATCATGAGGTCAGGAGATTGAGACCATCCTGGCTAACACAGTGAAACCCCGTCTCTACTAAAAATACAAAAAAATTAGCTGGTCATGGTGGCAGGCCCCTGTAGTCCCAGCTACTCAGGAGGCTGAGGCAGGAGAATGGCGTGAACCCTGGAGGTGGAGCTTGTAGTGAGCCAAGATTGCGCCACTGCACTCCAGCCTGGGCGACAGAGCAAGACTCTATCTCAAAAAAAAAAAAAAAGAAATTATTTCAAGTATGTCCCCAAACCAAACCATAATGAATTGAATTAAAAACCAATAACAGAAATAAAATTAGATAGCCCTAATCATTAAAAGGTCAGAAAACAAGAGGCGCTGGAGAGGATGTGGAGAAATAGGAACACTTTTACACTGTTGGTGGGACTGTAAACTAGTTCAATCATTGTGGAAAATAGTGTGGCGATTCCTCAAGGATCTAGAACTAGAAATACCATTTGACCCAGCCATCCCATTACTGGGTATATACCCAAAGGATTATAAATCATGCTGCTATAAAGACACATGCACACGTATGTTTCTTGCAGCACTATTCACAATAGCAAAGACTTGGAACCAACCCAAATGTCCATCAATGATAGACTGGATTAAGAAAATGTGGCACATATACCCCATGGAATACTATGCAGCCATAAAAAATGAGGAGTTCATGTCCTTTGTAGGGACATGGGTGAAGCTGGAAACCATCATTCTCAGCAAACTATTGCAAAGACAAAAAACCAAACACCACGTGTTCTCACTCATAGGTGGGAATTGAACAGTGAGAACACTTGGACACAGGAAGGGGAACATCACACACTGGAGCCTGTAGTTGGGTGGGGTGTGAAGGGAGGGATAGCATTAGGAGATACACCTAATGTAAATGATGAGTTAATGGGTGCAGCACACCAACATGGCACATGTATACATATGTAACAAACCTGCACGTTGTGCACATGTACCCTAGAACTTAAAGTGTAATAAAATATATATATAAATAAAGATAGCCCTAAATATTTGGAAATTAAACAATACATTTCTAAATAACCCAGGGATCAAAGAAAAAATCATATCAGAAATTAGAAAATATTTTGCATTGAATGAAAGCAAAATCACAACATATTAAAATGTATGGGATACAGCTAAAGCTGTGCTTAGAGGAAAATCTGTTGCTTTAAACACAATATTAAGAAGCAAAAAGTTTTCAAATAAATGTGTTTACCATTTGAAACAAAATAATAACAAGTTAAATGTAAAGGAGAATAAAGGAAATAATAAAGATCAGAGTGGAAATCAATGAAATAGAAAAGAGAAAAACAATATAGAAAATAAATGAAACTAAAAGTTATGCCTAGAGAAAGGTAAAAAAGAACTGATAAAACTTTAAGCTGACCAAGATAAAATAAGAGAAGAAAAAAATTACCAAATTTGGGAATTAAAGAAGGGATATTACATACCTACAAAAATTAAAAGAATCATTAAAGAATATGAACAAGTTTGTGCCAACAAATTAGACAACTTAGATGAAATGGACAAATTCCAAGAAATGTACAAATTACAAAAATGACCTAAAGTAATAGAAAATCTGGATAGATCCATTATAAGGAAATAAAGTGAATTAGTAATTTAAAATCTTACCAGAATCTAAAACCTAGGCTTAGATGTCTTCACTGGTGAATTATTTCAAATATTTAAAGAAAAAGTCCAATTCTACACAAACTTTCTTTGACAATAAAGAGAAGGATTCAAAGAACATCTTTATTTCTGCCTTCATTTCGTTATGTACCCAGTAGTCATTCAGGAGCAGGTTGTTCAGTTTCTACATAGTTGAACGGTTTTGAGTGAGTTTCTTAATCCTGAGTTCTAGTTTGATTGCACTGTGGTCTGAGAGACAGTTTGTTATAATTTCTGTTCTTTCACATTTGCTGAGGAGAGCTTTACTTCCAAGTATGTGGTCAATTTTGGAATAGGTGTGGTGTGGTGCTGAAAAAAAATTTATATTCTGTTGATTTGGGGTGGAGAGTTCTGTAGATGTCTATTAGGTCCGCTTGGTGCAGAGCTGAGTTCAATTCCTGGGTACCCTTGTTAACTTTCTGTCTCATTGATCTGTCTAATGTTGACAGTGGGGTGTTAAAGTCTCCTATTATTAATGTGTGGGAGTCTAAGTCTCTTTGTAGGTCACTCAGGACTTGCTTTATGAATCTGGGTGCTCCTATATTGGGTGCATATATGTTTAGGATAGTTAGCTCTTCTTGTTGAATTGATCCCTTTACCATTATGTAATGGCCTTCTTTGTCTCTTTTGATCTTTGTTGGTTTAATGTCTGTTTTATCCGAGACTAGGATTGCAATCCCTGCCTTTTTTTGTTTTCCATTTGCTTAGCAGATCTTCCTCCATCCTTTTATTTTCAGCTTATGTGTGTCTCTGCACATGAGATGGGTTTCCTGAATACAGCACACTGATGGGTCTTGACTCTTTATCCAATTTGCCAGTCTGTGTCTTTTAATTGGAGCATTTAGTCCATTAACAATTAAAGTTAATACTGTTATATGTGAATTTGATCCTGTCATTATGATGTTAGCTGGTTATTTTGCTCATTAGTTGATGCAGTTTCTTCCTAGCTTCGATGGTCTTTACAATTTGGCATGATTTTGCAGTGGCTGGTACCAGTTGTTCCTTTCCATGTTTAGTGCTTCCTTCAGGAGCTCTTTTAGGGCAGGCCTGGTGGTGACAAAATCTCTCAGCATTTGCTTGTCTGTAAAGTATTTTATTTTTCCTTCACTTATGAAACTTAGTTTGGCTGGATATGAAATTCTGGGTTGAAACTTCTTTTCTTTAAGAATGTTGAATATCAGCCCCCACTCTTTTCTGGCTTGGAGAGTTTCTGCCAAGAGATCAGCTGTTAGTCTGATGGGCTTCCCTTTGTGGGTAATCCGACCTTTCTCTCTGGCTGCCTTTAACATTTTTTCCTTCATTTCAACTTTGGTGAATCTGACAATTATGTGTCTTGGAGTTGCTCTTCTCGAGGAGTATCTTTGTGGCGTTCTCTGTATTTCCGGAATCTGAATGTTGGCCTGCCTTGGTAGGTTGGGGAAGTTCTCCTGGATAATATCCTGTGGAGTGTTTTCCAACTTGGTTCCATTCTTCCTGTCACTTTCAGGTACACCAATCAGACATAGATTTGGTCTTTTCACATAGTCCTATATTTCTTGGAGGCTTTGTTCATTTCTTTTTATTCTTTTTTCTCTAAACTTCCCTTCTCACTTCATTTCATTCATTTCATCTTGCATCACTGATACCCTTTCTTCCAGTTGATTGCATCAGCTCCTGAGGCTTTTGCATTCTTCACGTAGTTCCCAAGCCTTGGCTTTCAGCTCCATCAGCTCCTTTAAGCACTTCTCTGTATTGGTTATTCTAGTTATACATTCATCTAAACTTTTTTCAAAGTTTTTAACTTCTTTGCCTTTTGTTTGAATTTCCTCCTGTAGCTCAGAGTAGTTTGATCATCTGAAGCCTTCTTCTCTCAACTCGTCAGAGTCATTCTCCATCCAGCTTTGTTCCGTTGTTGGTTAGGAACTGCGTTCCTTTGGAGGAGGAGAGGTGTTCTCCTTTTTAGAGTTCCCAGTTTTTCTCTCTCTTTTTTCCCCATCTTTGTGGTTTTATCTACTTTTGGTCTTTGATGATGGTGATGTACAGATGGGTTTTTGTTGTGGATGTCCTTTCCGTTTGTCAGTTTTTCTTCTAACAGCCAGGACCACCAGATGCAGGTCTGTTGGAGTTTGCTAGAGGTCCACTCCAGACCCCGACTCCCTGGATAACAGCAGCCATGGCTGCAGAACAGTGGATTTTCGTGAACCGCGAATGCTGCTGTCTGATCATTCCTGTGGAAGTTTCGTCTCAGAGGAGTACCTGGCTGTGTGAGGTGTCAGTCTGGCACTACAGGGGGGTGCCTCCCAACCAACGAGAACAAAGACACAACATACCAGAATCTCTGGGACACATTCAAAGCAGTGTGTAGAGGGAAATTTATAGCACTAAATGCCCACAAGAGAAAGCAGGAAAGATCCAAAATTGACACCCTAACATCACAATTAAAAGAACTAGAAAAGCAAGAGCAAACACATTCAAAAGCTAGCAGAAGGCAAGAAATAAAATCAGAACAGAATTGAAGGAAATAGAGACACAAAAAATCCTTCAAAAAATTAATGAATCCAGGAGCTGGTTTTTTGAAAGGATCAACAAAATTGACAGACCGCTAGCAAGACTAATAAAGAAGAAAACAGAGAAGAATCGAATAGATGCAATAAATAATGATAAAGGGGATATCATCACTGATTCCAAAGAAATATAAACTACCATCAGAGAATACTACAAACACCTCTACACAAATAAACTAGAAAATCTAGAAGAAATGGATAAATTCCTTGACACATACACTCTCCCAAGACTAAACCAGGAAGAAATTGAACCTCTGAATAGACCAATAACAAGCTATGAAATTGTGGCAATAATGAATAGCTTACCAACCAAAAAGAGTCCAGGACCAGATGGATTCACAGCCGAATTCTACCACAGGTACAAGGAGGAACTGGTACCATTCCTTCTGAAACGATTCCAATCAATAGAAAAAGAGGGAATCCTCCCTAACTCATTTTATGAGGCCAGCATCATCCTGATACCAAAGTTGGGCAGAGACACAACCAAAAAAGAGAATTTTAGACCAATATCCCTGATGAACATTGTTGCAAAAATCCTCAATAAAATACTGGCAAACCTAATCCAGCAGCACATCAAAAAGCTTATCCACCATGATCAAGTGGGCTTCATCCCTGGGAGGCAAGGCTGGTTCAATATACGCAAATCAATAAATGTAATCCAGCATATAAACAGAACCAAAGACAAAAACCATATGATTATCTCAATAGATGCAGAAAAGACCTTTGACAAAATACAACAGCCCTTCATGCTAAAAACTCTCAATAAATTAGGTATTGATGGGCCGTATCTCAAAATAATAAGTGCTATCTATGACAGACCCACAGCCAATATCATACTGAATGGGCAAAAACTGGAAGCATTCCCTTTGAAAAGTGGCACAAGACAGGGATGCCCTCTCTCATCACTCCTATTCAACATAGTGTTGGAGGTTCTGGCCAGGGCAATCAGGCAGGAGAAGGAAATAAAGGGTATTCGATTAGGAAAAGAGGAAGTGAAATTGTCCCTGTTTGCAGATGACATGATTGTATATCTAGAAAACCCCATTGTCTCAGCCCAAAATCTCCTTAAGCTGATAAGCAACTTCAGCAAAGTCTCAGGATACAAAATCAATGTACAAAAATCACAAGCATTCTTATACATCAATAACAGACAAACAGAGAGCCAAATCATGAGTGAACTCCCATTCACAATTGCTTCAAAGAGAATAAAATACCTATGAATCCAACTTACAAGGGACGTGAAGGACCTCTTCAAGGAGAACTACAAACCACTGCTCAAGGAAATAAAAGAGGATACAAACAAATGGAAGAACATTCCATGCTCATGGGTAGGAAGAATCAATATCGTGAAAATGGCCATACTGCCCAAGGTAATTTATAGATTCAATGCCATCCCCATCAAGCTACCAATGACTTTCTTCACAGAATTGGAAACAACTACTTTAAAGTTCATATGGAATCAAAAAAGAGCCTGCATTGCCAAGTCAATCCTAAGCCAAAAGAACAAAGCTGGAGGAATCATGCTACCTGACTTCAAACTATACTATAAGGCTACAGTAACCAAAACAGCATGGTACTGGTACCAAAACAGAGATATAGATCAATGGAACAGAACAGATCCCTCAGAAATAACGCTGCATATCTACAACTATCTGATCTTTGACAAACCTGAGAAAAACAAGCAATGGGGAAAGGATTCCCTATTTAATAAATGGTGCTGGGAAAACTGGCTAGCCATATGTAGAAAGCTGAAACTGGATCCCTTCCTTACACCTTATACAAAAATTAATTCAGGATGGATTAAAGACTTAAATGTTAGACCTAAAACCATAAAAACCCTATAAGAAAACCTAGGCATTACCATTCAGGACATAGGCATGGGCAAGGACTTCATGTCTAAAACACCAAAAGCAATGGCAACAAAAGCCAAAATTGACAAATGGGATCTAATTAAACTAAAGAGCTTCTGCACAGCAAAAGAAACCACCATCAGAGTGAACAGGCAACCTACAAAATGGGAGAAAATGTTTGCAACCTACTCATCTGACAAAGGGCTAATATCCAGAATCTACAATGAACTCAAACAAATTTGCAAGAAAAAAACAAACAACCCCATCAAAAAGTGGGTGAAGGACATAAACAGACACTTCTCAAAAGAAGACATTTATGCAGGCAAAAAACACATGAAAAAATGCTCACCATCACTGGCCATCAGAGAAATGCAAATCAAAACCACAATGAGATACCATCTCACACCAGTTAGAATGGCAATCATTAAAAAGTCAGGAAACAACATGTGCTGGAGAGGATGTGGAGAAATAGGAACACTTTTACACTGTTGGTGGGACTGTAAACTAGTTCAACCATTGTGGAAGTCAGTGTGGCGATTCCTCAGGGATCTAGAACTAGAAATACCATTTGACCCAGCCATCTCATTACTGGGTATATACCCAAAGGACTATAAATCATGCTGCTATAAAGACACATGCACACATATGTTTATTGCGGCACTATTCACAATAGCAAAGACTTGGAACCAACCCAAATGTCCAACAATGATAGACCGGATTAAGAAAATGTGGCACATATACCCCATGGAATACTATGCAGCCATGAAAAATGATGAATTCATGTCCTTTGTAGGGACATGGATGAAATTGGAAATCATCATTCTCAGTAAACTATCTCAAGGACAAAAAACCAAACACCGCATATTCTCACTCATAGGTGGTAACTGATCAATGAGAACACTTGGACACAGGAAGGGCAACATCACACTCTGGGGACTGTTGTGCGGTGGGGGAGGGGGGAGGGATAGCATTAGGAGATATACCTAATGCTAAATGATGAGTTAATGGGTGCAGCACACCAGCATGGCACATGTATACATATGTAACTAACCTGCACATTGTGCACATGTATCCCACACTTAAAGTATAATAATAATAAAATAAAATAAAAAAGAGAAGGAAACCCTTCCAAATTCATTTTATGAAGCCAATATTACTCAAAGGCAGTAATTACCTTACAATTTTTTTAATGTACAGAATAAAATTCTTCATGAACATAGACACAAATATTATTTACAAAATATTGAACTGAATACAAGAACATAAATAATAATTCTACAACATGATCAAATGGTATTTATTCCAGGAATGCATGGTTGTATATAATTTTAAAATTAATTAATGTAATTCACTAAATTATAGAATAAAAACAAAAACCGCATGATAATCTCAGTAGACACAGAAGAAAACCTGTTTGACAAAATTTACTCCTCATTTATTATAGAAGCTCTCAACAAAAATAGCTAGATAAAAGATCTGCCTCAACCAGAATAAAAAGGCATCTACGAAAAAATTCCAGCTGTGGTAAATGCCTGAATACATTCTGTCTAAGATCAGGAACAAGACAAAGATGTTCATTGTCACTATTTATCTTCAACATTATATTGGAGTTTTTAGCTGATTAAATAACACAGAAAAAGAAATAATAGCCATCCATATTGAATATATTGAATAGGAAGAAATGAAACTATCTTCTTATCTAGATTACATGATGATCTGTAGTTTCAAATCTGGTGGTATCTGCAAAAAAGCTGATAGAAGAGTTTAACAAGTTTGCAGTATACAAGATCATTGTACAAAAAAATTAGTTATATTTCTATGTATTATGACTGAATAATTAGAAAATGAAACTAAGAAAACACTTCCTTTAATAATAATTTCAAAAATAAAATACTTGGAAATAATTTTAACAGAAGAAGCACAAGATACACAAAAAATTATAGATCATTGCTGAGAGCAATTGAAAATTGAAATAATTAAAGATTCCATATTCATGGTTTAGAAGACTCAATATTGTGAAGATAATAACTTTCCTAATATTGAATCTATAGTTTCAATGCAATTCTAATATAAACAGTAGCAGATTTTATTGTAGAAAATGACAAGCTGGTCCTAAAATTTATATGGAAATACTAAGGACCCAGAATATCAAAGACAAGTTTGAAAGAGAAGACTAAAGTTTGAGAAGTCACACTACCTGTTTGCAATACTTACAAATCTCTATTAATCAAGGCAGTTAGTATAGCGGAAATAATAAATGTATGAATCAATGGGGCAGAATAGAGATTCTAGAAATAGACCCATATGTCTATGGTCAAATGATTACTTAGACAGGTACCAAAGGAATTTAATGAAAAATAATCTTTTTCATTATTAGTGTGGAATAATTATACATCTATACCCAAAAAAGAATAAAAAGGATATTGAACCATACCTCAACCAAAATTATCTCAAAATGGATCATAGATCTAAATATAGTATCCTAAACCTATGAAAGTTCTAGAAGCACACAGAAAATCATTGTGACCTTGCATCAGGCAAAATCTTAGACACAAAAATCATGAATCAGAAGATAAAAAAGACCTCACCAAGTAAAAGTAAATCTGAAAGACACTGGGAAGAAAAAATAATTCACAGCATGGAAAATAATTGCAAAACATACATCTGATAAAATTATGTAAGGGGCTCTTAAAATTCAATAATAAAATAATTCATTAAAAATAAGCAAATGATTTGAATAGATGCTTCACTAAAATTAGATACAGTTAGCAAATAAGCAAATGAAAAGATGATCAACATTATTTATTAGGCAATTTCATATTAAAACCACAATTATATATAGGCATCTGAAAGTTTCACATAGGGCATCTGAAAGTTTCATACACTACTAGTGGAAATGCAAAATAGTTCAGCCACTTAAGAAAACACTCCGGCAGTTTCTAATAAAGTTAAATATAAACTACTATACAACTCATCAATCTCTCAGCTATTTATTTACTCAAGAGAAATAAAGATATGCATTTATACAAAAACCTGTATGTGAATATCTAAACATCTAGATAGCGCTATTGACATTTACCAGAAACTGGGGGAAAATAACCAAATGTCCATCAGCTGGTGAATGGATAAACAAAAGTGTGATGGTTCTATCCACACAATGTAATACTCTTTACATTGAGTGTTTACAATGTAAGATTCTTTTTATATGTTCATATAATTTATTACTTTTTATTGCTTTTTACTTTATTGCCCAGCATTGGACCAACTGGCAAAAGAGAAACATGAATACAATGTAAACATAAAAATGCATAAATAATAAATACTAGATGTGTGCTCATTAACACATCTCTGTTACATACAGCTGTAGTTTATCACAAAGTGGCTTTTGTTTTTCATTTTTCTCATATTCTAGCTTGGAATTCCTATACTGAGGTTTGTGGCTGATACCTATGAATGCCCAGAACCCCTGTAAAATTGCTTTGTTGTTCTTGCAAAACATAAGTTCTGGCACCAGATCCTCTGGATTTCTACCAATGTTTCACTGAGCAAATATACTAACACTGGTAGCACTGACAATGACTTGATATTGTACATTCTTTTCTGATCAAGAGAAAAGTATACATGTATTCCACTCTTGTGTTGGATTCTATAATACACATCTTAAAATAGAGAAGTTGCATACTGATCCCTGTACCACATGTAGCCTATTTCATATATACTTATAGCTCATTTTCCTGGCCATCACATAAGAATGTGGGGCCTAGCCAAACAATCATCAGAGTGACTTAATTATTCTGTGGAAATTGAATACACACTCTAGTGAATGATGCTTAGTTTTTAGATAAACCTCATTTTCTTCAGCCCTTTTATGCCTCACAATAAATACTAAGCCAAGAGCCGTTTTCCTCCTCATTAGAATAGACTCTTGAATGACCTGCCCCAATCAGTCCTTGAAACATACCTAAAAATATATATATTTTTTGAGACAAGGTCTTGTTTTCTGTCACCCAGGCTGGAGTGCAGTGGCATGATCACAATTCACTGAAGCCTTGATTTGCCTGACTCGAGCCATCGTCCCACCTCAGCCTCCCAAAGTGCTAGGATTACAGATATGAATCACTGTAGCAGGGCAGAAATATTTTAATCCTACAAAGAGCATAGCTTTGGCTCAAATTGAAATCACAGTTATATTAATAAAAGTGTATATATACTACCTGCCAAGCACCAAAGTTGCAAAGCTGCCTCAAATGGTTTCTTCTAAGTCTTTATCTTCCAATAATAAAATCATATAAATACATATATAAAATAAAATAACAAGTGATTAAATTGAGGTATTATAGAGTATAGCAAAAACACAAAGGAATCATTGGTCATACATATATTTTTTGCTGGGAAAAGAGATTAGAAAAAGCTTAATAGAGTGATTGGAAGGGAAAGGACAAGAAGGAGATTTCATACATGAGGAGCAGATGAGCAATACATGAAGGTGTAATAAAACAGATTGCTTTTAATAAAAATCCTACATAGTATATTATGATTTAGGGGATTTGAGGCAGGTGTAATGAGGAATAAATGCAATGAGAAAAGTAGGAGCAGGATCAGGAAGATCCTTTGAGCAAAATTACTTTAAAACTAGATTGTATAATTATGATTTTTTTGCACTTCTCCTTTGCCTCTCTACATGTCATAAACTGAATAAACGCATAAAAAAGCTTATAAGTGAAAATAGGCATATCTATTGAGATACACAGACCCAAAAGAAAATCAGGAAATAGGCTTTGCTCCAAGATTTTATTCCTGCTCTAATGCAAGCTAATTTCACAATCGTCATCCTCAGGATGTAAATAAATAGAAGTAGATTTATCTTAATGATGATATTTGTAGACTGATTTTGGCTTTTTGACTTGCTCATATGTGAATATTTCTTAGAAACGGACAACAATTGTTATTTGTTTTCACCAGGCTCATTCACTTGCTAAGGTTTAGGCCTATTCAATTATTCTTTTCTCTCTAGACTTTCTACATTAGAAGCACACTTGCATATGGTTGGTAATTTTCCATGTATAAAATATTTAAAGCAGGCATTTTCTCTAATCTCTGTTTTGTTAAGATGAATGGTAAGTTTAAGTGTATTCAGTTTTTGTTTCTTAAAAATAATATAAAATAGGCTGGGCATGGTGGCTCACTCCTGTAATCTGAGCATTTTGGGAGGCTGAGGCAGGCAGATTGCTTGAGCCCAGGACTACCAGACCAGCCTGGGAAACACAGCCAAACTCCCATCTCTACAAAAAAAAAGCTACAAAAAATTAGCCAGGCATGGTGGCATGCACCTGTAGTGCCAGCTACTTGGGAGCCTGAGGTAGGGGGATATCTTGAGCCTGGGAGGTGGAGGTTGCAGTGAGCCAAGATGGTGCCACTGTGCCCCAGCCTGGGTGAAAGAGTGAGACCCTGTCTCCAAAAAATAAAAAAAATAAATAAATAATAAATAGAAAATAATAATATAAACTAATGCCATGCACATAGCAATGATGGTAGTGTGTCATGAACTAAAGTTGACAACAAATCCAATTTTACTCTGAGATTTTCAAACATGTAGTATTACTTTGTTCCACTGATCAGAACACTTCAATGGCTTCTGATCTCATTCAGAATAAAAACTAAAGTCTCTACAAGCTCCTACAGGATATAGACCCTAACTAATTCTCTGATTTTGTACATCACTATTTATTCACTCCCTTCAGCACACTCTGGCGTCTTTGCTATTCCTCAGGCACACCAAGCATGCTCCCGCCTTGCCATTTTTAGTCTTGCTGCATACTCTGCTTAAAATTCCGCTTTTCAAAAAGCCCTATATAAAACAACACACCTATCTAAAAACATAAAACAACACACCTATCTACAAACATAAAACAACACACCTATCTACAAACATAAAACAACACACCTATCTACAAACATAAAACAACACACCCATCTACAAACATACAACTTTTGCAATGACATTCCATCTTCTTGACCTTATCAACCCTCACTCTGGTAACTAAAACTCTGCCTACAATTCCTTTACCTGCTATTCAGAAATTTATGCCATTGAGGTTAATTTACCATCTTCCTTAACAAAAATAATGACAGGGGTAAGTTTTTGCCCCTGCCCAAACTTTAAATATTCACTGAACATTGGAAGACAGGGCTTCAAGAAGGCAATGGGTTTGGATGGAGAATGTGGATAAGTGGGAGGAAGTTGAGGGCAATGACATGATTAAATGTCAATATGAAATGTGCAAGGTGTTCAGGAGCCATTTGGCTAGAGCAATGGATTTATGGATGATTACAGTGATGAATAAGGCCACAATATCAAGTTGAGGCTCTGCATGAGGCAAAAGTTTTTCAATGGTTCAAATAGGCAGAACTAGAGGATACAGGGACCAGCCCTCTGTGTGTCTGTTTATGTCTGTGTTCAGTTGTGTATATGGATCTTTAAAGTGGACTACAGGTAGTCCACAAGATGGACTATCTCGCCTATTAATTCATCCTTCTACTCTGTTTTTTCTTAAAGAACAAAAAAAGTGATGAAGCTTTTAGCTTTACATTCCTGAAAATTTTGATAGGCTTATTTTGTTTTATTTCAGCATTCCCATTACTTGATAAATAAACAGTCATTTACTTCATCTGTGGGGTTGCTAACTCTCCTGCACATAGAGTATAAACATTGATGTAGCTTCTGTGTGATTGATTGAGAACTCCTTATCCTGTGTGAAACATAATGCAGCACTCCTACTCAGAGTATTTTGTTTGCTCTGTCTGTATTCTGGAATAAGAACTAGAGTTCATGTATTTGTTTATTTTTAAAATAGTTTTTTTAATAAAATCCCCAATTTTTTTATGAGTTGGAGCCATTAATAAGAGTAAAATCAACAGAGCCTGGCTATATAAATTCTGTCTAATAGGGCCGTTTCCATCCAGAAGAGAAGGTGAAAAAACAAGAATTTGGCTTATTTTGTGGCTTGCGAGTTAGGAAACGAAGGCTTTGTTGACATAGGAAAGGAAGGGAAGCCCCAAGCCAGGGCCTCCCTGAGGGAAATATCTTGTTGCTTCCTGGGGTCTGGCTTCCTGCAGCCGCCAAGTTGTTAACACAAGTGCTGCTGTTCATATCTGTTGGCTCATACGAGTGTGGGAGATGGGGGAGTAGGGGGTGGAAGGAGATGGTTGGAAGGTGATCAGAAGTGGAGGGCGAAGTCTGAGTTCGTCTCTAAGTGTTAATGCAGCTAAGTACTCTCCAGAGTCTCTCATAGCTCATTATGCTTCTAGTTAAGAAACTCTTGTCAGAGAAGTGGTAGCTGTGGCCCATGGACTGCTCCCTTCTCTGTGACAAGTGGAATTAAGAGGCTGTCCCAGCAACCAGATGGGAGCAGAGAGGCTTGCATATAGCCACAGACATGGAAGGAATCAGTTCCCAGGTGGCCTTACGTGGTTACTATCATTTCAACTAAGCTACATTATCCAAGGCAGAGAAAGCTCACTTTCTCTCTATCTGTCAATCTCTCTCTCTCCCTAAACATATGTATATATGTATATACACATACATGCATATATTACATTATATATTGTATATATTTAGTAGCTATTTTTCTACCAATAACCCACCTGATAGAAAATAAGCTTGGCTGTGACATTTGTTCCTTTTGTGCTATCTTAGAAAATGAGGAGGGAATGGGAAGGAAATGAATGGAAAGAAGGAAAGTACACACCCAGGAATCTGCCTGGTAATGGCAATAGGGAAAAAGGAAACTCAAATTAAATGAATTTGGATTGGGAGAGCAAAAATCCTGGGACTGTGGAACAAATAGTGCTTTTCTGACCTATAAACTATCACACACAAACAAAAGAAAACAAAACAAAACCCTAAGTACTCAGATAGTGCGAGGCCACAGTTCCTGGCATGATGCCTGACACCTGGCAGTCTCTGAACAAGTGTTAATCTTTCCTTGTCCCTTCTCTTGTACACTAGTATGCATGAGTATGTCTCCAAAAATAAATACATGTAATGCATAAAATTCAAATTTATACAACAGATATATTAGATGCTTATTATTTATGTTATAAAAGTATTTTTGCTTTCTTTAGCAAATTGATTAATACATTTGAACTATCATTCAACTTACAAGGGTCTGATTTGCACATATTTCAGGAACACACCAGTTACACGAAGTGAGGCAGATCTATAGATGTTTTCCAAATGCGAATAAATCTAATTTTGGTTAGTTGAATCAGATATTAAATTTCCTTGGAGAGTAGGTTATTTGAAAGGGCCCCAAGGTGAATTCTTTTGGTAAAGTATAAACTCTTTTTGAATGGTGAAAAATTTGTGAAAAACTTGATGACAAGTCTGCCTGGCCAGAAAGAAGTGCTTGTCAGTTTTCCCAAGAGTGGAGTCTAGGCAAAGTTCAGGGAGCAGCTAGGGAAGGTAAAGGAAAGAGCAGGTTACGGGAGGGAGGGGCAGATCATCAAGCAAATCTGTATGGATTTTTAACCTGAGCTACAAGATGGATATAGAGTTTCCAGACACAGAATCATGCATACATGTATTGTTTATTCTTCAGCCTTTGACATTGGGTTTTCCTAATGCGTGTACTACCTGCATTTTAGAAACTGAAAATACAGTGTTGACTAAATCTGGAGATAACACTACATGTGAAGGCAAGATAAATGAAACATTAAACTTTGAAAAAAGATGAGGGCACCCACAGGAGCATGTAGATTAAGAAAAAAGAGAAGAAGGGAAGCCAAACCTCTGGGAATCACCAACATTAAAACATGCTAAAGGAAAAGCAGACTGAGGAGAGGAGAGTGTGGTAATGCAGGATGCAAGTAAAGAGAGACTTTTAAGGAGAGAGTAGTTAACCAGGTTAATTGTGGCAGGTAAGTAAAGTTATATAAAGTCTAAGGGGTGTCCTTTAAGCTTAGCAATAATGAGATCCTTGGAGACTGTTAAAAGACTAGTTTAGTCTGGCAGGAAGATGGACATAGGAATAGTTGACCCATGTCTCTCAAACATCAGCTGTTTCAGAGAAGCAATGATAAGCAACTGGTGGCACATAAAGACTAGATTCTGGGCCTGGGCACAGTGGCTCACACTATTATCTCAGTAATTTGGGAGGCCACTGCGGAAAGATCACTTGAGACCAGGATTTCAAGACCAGCCAGGATAACATAGCGAGACCTCATCACTACAAAAATTGAAAAAATTCCCTGCATGTGGTGGCACACACCTGTAGTCCTAGCTACTCAGAAGGCTGAGGTGAGAGGAGTGCTTGAGTCCAGGAGTTCAAGGTTACAGTGAGCTATGATAGTGCTGCTACTTTCCAGCCTGGGTGTCAGAGCAAGACCCTGTATCTGAAAAAATAAAATAAAATAAAATGGATTTCCTTGGAGAACCTGAAGACAGGATAGTACGGTTCTGTCTAAGAGAAGAGCAATATGATCAGATATACCAGACATGAGTGGGCAAAGATGTTTTGTTGTGGTAAATACAGAGATAACTATGTATTCTTGACTTAATGAAGCATATCAACTTGCCTGCGAAGAAGTGTCCTTGCAAGTAAATTTTAGACTTTTCTCAGAAAACATTCTGAATCTCTTAGTGTTATTCCAAATCCTGGTGATATTATGATAACCTGAGACTATTTGTAGACAACACTGAGTTCTAGTCTCCTCCACAGTTTCTATGTCCTTGATGCTTAGGAATTTCTAAACCTTTATTAATTGTATGTATGCATATGTGGTTTATTCATTTGCCATCCATTTATCCAACAAACACTTATTGAAAGAAATCACTAATCTTTAGCACTCACGGAGATAACCAGGATGAGTAAGACATGTAACTAAACAACCTGAAGTATCAGGCAACTTCACATAGGATAGATTTAAATACAAGTTATAAGACCAATACAAGCAAATTCTTAGAAGAATGTAAACAAAACAAAAATTATATCTGATGCAGGGTGTGGGGGCTGATTCCAAAGGTTTCAAGTTAGAAAGTGTGTTAAGATGCCCTTGAAGTTTCCTTGTCTCTCACTATTCTCACACATCCTGTTTCTCAAATCTTTAAATATTTACAGCTCTTCTTTGAAATCACTTTCCATGTCTTTCAAATCCCATAGAGTTCAATACCTGACCTCCTGTAAATGCAAAAATGAATGTCTAAGTGTTCCCAAGTGAATGTGACATCTTACAGTGTTTGGTGGACAATGGTGTGTGGGAATACAGTTAGATTCTCTGTCCTATGACAATGAATGCAATGGACTGTGTTTAAGGTCAGAATACGTGATGCTTCTGTATCATGATGGATGGGCAGCAACAGTTTGCTCCTGGCCTCCCAGTCATGCTGGGAGAATTTCCAGACAGCACCTCCAAGAGTGAGCATATCCTGTTTCAGCCTGCAAAGGTATCACCATTAATACAAAAAGAGCTGACAACCAAAAGGTGATGCAAAACTGCCCAGCGTGGCTTGGGAAGCCAGGAAAGTTGATTAACTGTTATTTCCTGATCTATAAATCATCAATTTCAAACCTCTTGGTGTACTTTCCATAAAATATTGGCTGTGGGCCTTTGTTATAAAGAGCATCTCATTTTTTACAATTACCTTATAAATAATAATTAATATGGTACAATGAAAGAGTATCCTGTTATAAACCATGCAAAAATAGGGTCACATATTTAACTGCTTTGATAGTTAAGAAACGTGCTACACATGTGTATGCCTATATATCCTAAGAAGCACTTTATTAAGGTTTCCCATCTTAGAATATTCATTTGCATTAGTTTGCCAATAAAATTATCATGCATTCATAGGAGAAGGAAGATCTTCTCTTTCTCAATTGCCTCTCCTTAAGGACTAAAAATAAGTATTCCTACAAAAATAAAAGAGATTATGTATGTAAAATACCTTCAAGTTATACTTTTATATTTATCATATAATTTAATTTACATAATCAGTGAGGTAGGTATCATTACCTTTACTTAAAAGGAGAGGAAAGTAAGATTCAAAGAAAGTAAGTAACTTTTTCAAGGTCTCACTGATGATAAATGACAGAAAGAGACTATCTTACAGGAGTTATGATTTTTAGTGGCTTTCTGTAATATCATTATTGCTTATTGAGGATGATTATTTTACTAAAGGTAAGATTCATGAAACAGTAACATTGCCATCCTCTAGGAGCTTGTTAGAAATTCAGAATCTCAAACCCTCTTCCACACTAACTAAATCAGAATCTGTATTATTATAAGGTTAACATGTGATCTACATGTACATTAAAATTTAAGAAGGAATGAAATTTATTATTTCATTCAATTATTCATTCATTTATTCAGCATATGTTTATTAGGCACCTACTAATTAATATTTACTGAATAACTCTGATTTGATAAGTTTGACAATAGTTGCGAATTTAGTGTAGTAGATGTTACTTACACTTTTGGTACATTTATATAGATACCTACTTGCTGAATGGTTTTTATTGACTTCATAGGTCATATTAGTCAAACAAGTAGTTGATTGAAAAACTAGTTGCTCTTATTTTTCCAGTGAATTGTCACTAGCACAATTGGTTAAAAGGTGAAAATGCCTTTCTATTATTACTTTTCTTTAATGATTTATAGGTCTATTTCACCCACTACACAAAAGGCCATTGGACAGAGGTCATAGTTTGTAGCCTTCAGAACTCAACGCTATATTCACCATTGAGCAGATGCTCAAAAAGGGTAAAATCAATTATTTATGAATGAGTAATTTTGGAGGGTTACAGCATTATCCCAGCTATTGTTTGCATAATTTCCTTCCATTTAACTTATTTTAGAAATTAGTTTGCTTTCTTGAAAAAAAATCACTGAATTGATTTTCTCTTGATTTCTGTATTTAGGACACAACTAAAAAGTCTGCTGATTGCTGCTGTCACTGATTATGGCTGCCGATTATTTAAGTAACAATTCATTTTTCTGGGACTTTGAAAAGGGAGATTAGAAGAGGTAATTAATAAAGTGTATTAAAAACTGGCAGATATCATATAGGAGACATTAAATTAGAAATGAAGGTAGGTTCCAGAAGCCTGAGGAAAAAAATAGAATCAGAATTGGGATACTGCCTCAAGGGATGTAACTGATTTAGGCCTTGAGCTTATTGTTCTTTATTAATAGCAGTGTTTTTCTGGAGGACACTAGATGCTTTTCCTTTCTGTCTTTTTTCACTACTTATTTAATTATTTTATCTTACAATCCAGTCATCCCTTTCTATTCAGAACTCATGGACCAAATGCAGTCTTTTGTTTTTGTTTTTGTTTTGTTTGTGTTCGTTTTGTTTTGTTTTTGAGACAGAGTTTCGCTCTTGGTGCCCAGGCTGGAGTGCAATGGTGTGATCTCGGCTCACTGCAACCTCCACCTCCGGGGTTCAAACGATTCTCCTGCCTCAGCCTCCTGAGTAGCTGGGATTACAGGCATGTGCCACCACGCCTGGCTAATTTTATATTTTTAGTAGAAGCGGGGTTTCTCCATGTTGGTCAGGCTGGTCTTGAACTCCCAACCTCAGGTGATCGGCCTGCCTCAGACTCCCAAAGTGCTGGGATTACAGGTGTGAGCCACTGTTCCCAGTGACCAAATGCACTTTTAAGACTGTATTCTTCTCGTGGTTTAGTTTGCATTAATGCCAAAATATACATGTATTTATTGAATTATTACTTAAAGCACAATATACCTTTGCTTCATCCTTATAGATTACAACTAGATAACAACAACAAAGGTTAACATTTTAGACAATCTAGTCATTCCAGAGGTCGGGAGGGTCACATGAATTGACATATGTCAACAACTGAACCCCAGTCTCTCAACGAAGTGGTCTGAGTTTTGAATCAACTATTCCATGAACAATTTTATTGCAATGTATAGACATGGCTGTACTGTTTTGTATGGAGATATTTCATTTAGAATAGTCTGATCCTAGAAGACTAACATCCCTAAACTTAATGGACAATTTAAGTGGTCTTCACATTAAAAACTATATAAAAACCCATTTTTCTTCATGCCTCTGAAATTATGAAATCAAGGCTGCAAGATTTATTGTCAACAAAATACCCGGTTTCTATTGCCATAGGTGTTATGTTGCATAAATAAAGATGCTGTATATCTCTAAATAGCTTTCTGTTGGTGGCATAATAAAATGTTTTGTGGTCAACAGGAATTGCTGAATGTAATACAGACTTGGAATTCCATGAGAAAGACCAGGAAAAGACATGAAATGCACACTTTTATGAGGCCTAAAATCTGATTTTTGTCTCTGTCACTGACTTCCTGTTTGACATACAGAAAAATTATAAAATTATAAGGTGGAAAAGTCATCTAAATTATTGAGTAGATATACATGCATTTTGTATCCTGCTAACTTCCAAAAGAATTTAATAGAATCATAGATTAAATGCCAGAAATATAGGACATAAAAATAAAACACATACTAAAATAACTTATTGAAAGATCTTGAATGCACTGGTATTATAAATGGTTTTGATATTGGGGTATTACTTTTGGCTGTTTTTTTTAAGAGGGTGGAATAAAAACAAAGCTAGAAATGTACCCATTCAATAGTCTTAAGGTCTCAACCCAGGTTTTCCAATAAAGTGGGGTACTTATTTATTTTAGAGGAGTCAATCTTTTTGTTTAATTGAGAGATAACATTGTATGTTTTATCACATATAACATTATGTTTTGATGTTTTTCCATACATTGTGGAATGGTTAAATCTAACTCACAGATTCCTTACCTCACAACGTTATCATTTTTGGGGGTGAGAGTGCTTAACATCTACTCTCTTTACATTTTTCAAGAATACAATATATTGTCATTAACTATAGTAACCTTGCTGTACAATAGATCTCTTGAAATTTATTCCTGTTATGTAACTAAAAGTATGTGTCATTCGGTCAACATCTCCCTCTTCATCACTCCCCAGTAACTGCCCAAGCCTCTGGTAGCCACCATTCTGTACTTCTATAAGATTAACTTTTTCAGATTCCACATATGAGTGAGATCATGCAGTATTTGTCTTACCGTGCCTGGTTAATTTAACTTAACATAATGTCCTCCAGGTATATTATGTTGTCATGAAAGGCAGGATTTCATTCTTTTTTGTGGATGAATGTATTCCATTGTGTGTATATACCACATTTTTAAAATCAATTCATTGATTGATAGACACTTGGGTTGGCTATTGTGAATCTTGCTGCAATAAACTAAGGAGTGCAGATATCTGCCAACATACTAATTTGATTTCCTTTAGATATACACCCAGGAGTGGGATTGTTGGATCATATGGTAGTTCTATTTTTAATTTTTAAAGGAATCTCCATATTGTTTTCCATAATGTCTGTCCTAATTTACATTCCCACCAACAATGTGTAAGGGCTTTCTTTTCTCTACATCCTCATCAACACTTTTATTGTTTGTCTTTTTGATAGTAGCCATTCTAACTGGAGTAAGGTGATATCTCATTGTGATTTTGAATTGCATTTCCCTGAAGATTAATGACATAGAGCATTTTTAAAATTTTTATTATTATTATTATACTTTAAGTTCTAAAGTACATGTGCACAATGTGCAGGCTTGATACATAGGTGTTATATGTGCCTTGTTGGTTTGCTGCACCCATCAACTCATCATTTACCTTAGGTATTTCTCCTAATGCTATCCCTCCCCTGCCCCTTACCCCTACTACCGGGACAGGCCCCGGTGTGTGATGTTCCCTGCCCTGTGTCCAAGTGATCTCATTGTTCAGTTCCCACCTATGAGTGAGAACATGTGGTGTTTGGTTTTCTATCCCTGTGATAGTTTGCTGAGAATGATGGTTTCCAGCTTCATCTATGTCCCTGCAAAGGACATGAACTCATCCTTTTTTATGGCTGCTTAGTATTCCATGGTATAAATGAGCCACATTTTCTTAATCCAGTCTATCATTGATGGACATTTGGGTTGGTTCCAAGTCTTTGCTACTGTGAATAGTGCTGCAATAAACATATGTGTGCATGTCTCTTTATAGTAGAATTATTTATAATCCTTTGGGTGTATACCCAGTAATGGGATTGCTGGGTCACATGGTAATTCTAGTTCTAGATCCTTGAGGAATTGCCACACTGTCTTCCACAGTGGTTGAACTAATTTACACTCCCACCAACAGTGTAAAAGCATACCCATTTGTCCACATCATCTCCAGCATCTGTTGTTTCCTGACTTTTTAATGATCGCCATTCTAACTGATATGAGATGGTATCTCATTGTGGTTTTGATTTGCATTTGTCTGATGACCAGTGATGATGAGCATTTTTTTCATGTGTCTGTTGGCTGTAGACAAGTCTTCTTTTGAGAAGTATCTCTTCATATCCTTTGCCCACTTTTTGATGGGGTTTTTCTCTTGTAAATTTGTTTGAGTTTCTTGTAGATTGTGGATATTAGCCCTTTGTCAGATGGGTAGATTGCAAAAATTTTCTCCCATTCTGTAGATTGCCTGTTCACTCCGATGGTAGTTTCTTTTGCTGTGCAGAAGCTCTTGAGTTTAATTAGATCACCTTTGTCAATTTTGGCTTTTGTTGCCATTGCTTTTGGTGTTTTAGACATGAAGTCCTTGTCCATGCCTATGTCCTGAATGGTACTGCCTAGATTTTCTTCTAGGGTTTTTATGCTGTTAGGTCTAATATTTAAGTCTTTAATTCATCTCGAATTAATTTTTGTATAAGGTGTAAGGAAGGTATCCAGTTTCAGCTTTCTACATATGGCTAGCCAATTTTCCCAAGACCATTTATTAAATAGGGAATCCTTTCCCCATTTCTTGTTCTTGCCAGGTTTGTCAAAGATCAGATGGTTGTAGATGTGTGGTGTTATTTCTGAGGTCTCTGCTCTGTTCCACTGGTCTATGTATCTGTTTAGGTACCAGTACCATGCTGTTTTGGTTACTGTAGCCTTGTAGTGTAGTTTAAAGTCAGGTAGCATGATGCCTCCAGCTTTGTTCTTTTGGCTTAGGATTGTCTTGGCATTGAGGGCTTTTTTTTTGTTCCATATGAACTTTAAAGTAGTTTTTTCCAATTCTATGAAGAAAGTCATTGGTAGCTTGATGGGAATGGCATTGAGCCTCTAAATTACTTTGGGCAGTATGCCCATTTTCACAATATTGATTCTTCCTATCCATAAGCGTGGAATATTCTTCCATTTGTTTGTGTCCTCTTTTATTTCATTGAGCAGCGGTTTGTAGTTCTCCTTGAAGAGGTCCTTCACATCCCTCGTAAGTTGGATTCCTAGGTATTTTATTCTCTTTGTAGCAATCGTGAAAGGGAGTTCACTCATCATTTGGCTCTCTGTTAATGGTGTATACAAATGCTGTGATTTTTGCACATTGATTTTGTATCCTGAGACTTTGCTAAAGTTGCTTATCAGCTTAAGGAGATTTTAGGGTGAGACGATGGGGTTTTCTAGATACACAATCATGTCATCTGCAAACAATTTGACTTCCTCTTTTCCTAATTGAATGCCCTTTATTTCCTTCTTCTGCCTGATTGCCCTGGCCAGAACTTCCAACACTATGTTGAATAGGAGTGGTGAGAGAGCGCATCCTTGTCTTGTGCCAGTTTTCAAACGGAATGCTTCCAGTTTTTGCCCATTCAGTATGATATTGGCTGTGGGTCTGTCATAAATAGCTCTTATTATTTTGAGATATGTTCCATCAATACCTAGTTTTTGAGAGTTTTTAGCATGAAGGGTTGTTGAATTTTGTCAAAGGCCTTTTCTGCATCTATTGAGATAATCATGTGGTTTTTGTCATTGGTTCTGTTTATGTGATGGATTACACTTATTGATTTGCATATGTTGAACCAGACTTGCATCCCAGGGATGAAGCCAACTTGATCGTGGTGGATAAGATTTTTGATGTGCTACTGGATTCGGTTTGCCAGCATTTTATTGAGGATTTTTGCGTAGATGTTCATCAGTGATATTGGTCTAAAATTCTCTTTTTTGGTTGTGTCTCTGCCAGGCTTTGGTATCAGGATGATGCTGGCCTCATAAAATGTGTTAGGGAGGATTCCCTGTTTTTCTATTAATTGAAATAGTTTCAGAAGGAATGGTACCAGCTCCTCTTTGTACCTCTGGTAGAATTTGGCTGCGAATCCATCTGGTCCTGGACTTTTTTTGGTTGGTAGGCTATTAATTATTGCCTCAATTTCAGAGCCTGTTATTGATCTATTCAGAGATTCAACTTCTTTTTAGTTTACTCTTGGGAGGGTGTGTGTGTCCAGGAATTTATCCATTTCTTCTAGATTTTCTAGTTTATTTGCATAGAGGTGTGTATAGTATTATCTGATGGTAGTTTGTATTTCTGTGGGATCGGTGGTGATATCCCCTTCATCATTTTTTATTGCATCTATTTGATTCTTCTCTGTTTTCTTTCTTATTAATCTTGCTAGCAGTCTATCAACTTTGTTGATCCTTTCAAAAAACCAGCTTCTGGATTCATTGATTTTTTGAAGGGTTTTTTTATGTCTCTATCTCCTTCAGTTCTGCTCTGATCTTAGTTATTTCTTGCCTTCTGCTAGCTTTTGAATTTGTTTGCTCTTGCTTCTTTAGATCTTTTAATTGTGATGTTAGGGTGTCGATTTTAGATCTTTCATGCTTTCTCTTGTGGGCATTTAGTGCTATAAATTTCCCTGCTTTAAATATGTCCCAGAGATTCTGGTACATTGTGTCTTTGTTCTCACTGGTCTCAAAGAACATCTTTATTTCTGCCTTCATTTCGTTATGTACCCAGTAGTCATTCAGCAGCAAGTTGTTCTGTTTCCATATAGTTGTGCAGTTTTGAATGAGTTCCTTATTCTTGAGTTCTAATTTGATTGCACTGTGGTCTGAGAGAGAGTTTGTTGTGATTTCTGTTCTTTTATATTTGCTGAGGAATGCTGTACTTCCATGTATGTGGTCAATTTTAGAATAAGTGTGCTGTGGTGCTGAGAAGAGTATATATTCTGTTGATTTGGGGTGGAGAGTTCTGTAGATGTCTATTAGGTCAGCTTTGTGCAGAGCTGAGTTCAGGTCCTGGATATCCTTGTTAACCTTCTGTCTCATTGATCTGCCTAATATTGACAGTGGCGTGTTAAAATCTCCCATTATTATCGTGTGGGAGTCCAAGTCTCTTTGTGGGTCTCTAAAGACTTGCTTTATGAATCTGGGTCCTCCTGTATTTGGTACCTATATATTTAGGATAGTTAGCTCTTCTTGTTGAATTGATTCCTTTACCATTATGTAGTGGCCTTCTTTGTCTCTTTTGATCTTTGTTGGTTTAAAGTCTGTTTTACCAAAGACTAGGATTGCAACCCCTGCTTTTTCTTGCTTTCCATTTGCTTGGTAGATCTTCCTCCATCCCTGTGTTTTGAACCTATGTACATCTCTGCAAGTGAGATGGGTCTCCTGAATGCAGCACACTGATGGGTCTTGACTCTCTCCAATTTGCCAGTCTGCGTCTTTTAATTGGGGCATGTAACCCATTTACATTTAAGGTTAATATTCTTATGTGTGAATTTGATGCCATCATTATGATGTTAGCTGGTTGTTTTGCCCATAAACTGATGCAGTTTCTTAATAGCAATGACGGCCTTACAATTTGGCATGTTTTTGCAGTGGCTGGTGCTGGTTGTTTCTTTCCATGTTTAGTGTTTCCTTCAGGAGCTCTTGTAAGGCAGGCCTGGTGGTGACAAAATCTCTCAGCATTTGCTTATCTGTAAAGATTTTATTTCTCCTTCACTTATGAAGCTTAGTTTGGCTGGATATGAAATTCTGGGTTGAAAATTATTTTCTTTTAGAATGTTGAATATTGGCCCCCTACTCTCTTCTGGCGTGTAGGGTTTCCGCTGAGAGATCCGCCGTTAGTCTGATGGGCTTCCCTTTGTGGGTAACTTGACCTTTCTCTCTGGCTGCCCTTAACACTTTTTCATTCATTTCAACCTTGGTGAATCTGACAATTACGTGTCTTGGGGTTGCTCTTCTCAAGGATTATCTCTGTGATGTTCTCTGTATTTCCTGAATTTGAATGTTGGCTGGCCTTGCTAGGTTGGGGAAGTTCTCCTGGATAATATCCTGAAGAGTGTTTTCCAACTTGGTTCCATTCTCCCCATCACTGTAGGTACACCAATCAAATGTACATTTGGTCTTTTTATATAGTCCCAAATTTCTTGGAGGCTTTGTTCATTTCTTTTTACACTTTTCTCTCTAGCCTTGTCTTCTTACTTTATTTCATTAATTTGATCTTCAATCACCGATACCCTTTCTTCCGCTTGATTGAAACAGCTATTGAAGCTTCTGCATGCGTCACGAAGTTCTTGTGCCATGGTTTTCAGCTCCATCAGGTCATTTAAGGTCTTCTGTACACTGTTTATTCTAGTTAGTCATTTGTCTAATCTTTTTTCAAGGTTTTTAGCTTTCTTTCAATGGGTTTGAACATCTTTCTTTAGCTCAGAGAAGTCTGTTAATACCGACCTCCTGAAGCCTACTTCTGTCAACTTGTCAAAGTCATTCTCCACCCAGCTTTGTTCTGTTGCTGGTGAGGAGCTGCGATCCTTTGGAGGAGAAGAGGCACTCTGATTTTTAGAATTTTCAGCTTTTCTGCTCTGGTTTATCCCCATCTTTGTGGTTTTATCTACCTTTGGTCTTTGATGATGGTGACCTACAGATGGGGTTTTGGTGTGGATGTCCTTTTTGTTGATGTTGATGCTCTTCCTTTCTGTTCGTTAGTTTTCCTTCTAACAATCAGGTCCTTCAGCTGCATGTCTGTTGGAGTTTTCTGGAGGTCCACTCCACATCCTGTTTGCCTGGGTATCACCAGCAGAGGCTGCTGAACAGCAAATATTGTAGAACAGCAAATATTGCTGCCTGATCCTTCCTCTGGAACCTTCATCCCAGAGGGGCAGCCACCTACATAAGGTGTCTGTCATCCCCTACTGGGTGGTGGCTCCCAGTTAGGCTACGTGGGGATCAGGGACCCACTTGAGGAGGCAGTCTGTTCATTCTCAGAGCTCAAATGCAGTGCTGGGAGAACCGCTGTCTGCAGGACGTTTAAGTCTGCAGAAGCCGTCTGCTGCCTTTTGTCCAGCTATGTTCTGCACACAGAGGTGGAGTCTAGAGGCAGTAGGCCTCATTGAGCTGTGGTGTGTTCTGCCCAGTTTGAGCTTCCTGGTGGCTTTGTTTACCTACTCAAGCCTCAGTAATTGCAGATGCCCCTCCCCAAGCCAGGCTGCCACCTTGCAGTTCTATCTCAGACTGCTGTGCTAGCAGTTAGCAAGGCTTTGTGGGTGTGAGACCCACCAAGCCAAGCATGGGAGATAATCACCTTGTCTGCTGGTTGCTAAGACCTTGGGAAAAGCACAGTATTTGGGCTGGAGTGTCCCATTTTTCCAGGTAATCTGTCATGGCTTCCCTTGGCTAGGAAAGGGAAATCCCCCAACCCCTTCTGCTTCCCAGGTGAGGCAATGCCCTGACTTGTGTCAGCTCATCCTCTGTGGGCTGCACCCACAGTCCAACCCTTCCCAATGAGATGAACCAGGTACCTCAGTTGGAAATGCAGAAATCACCCATCTTCTGCGTTGATCCTGCTGGGAGCTGCAGACTGGAGCTGTTCCTATTCGGCCATCTTGGAACGCCCCTGACATAAAGCATTTTTCATTTACCTGTTAGCCATTTGTATATCTTCTTTGGAGAAGTGTCTATTCATATTTTTTTGCTTATTTTTAAGTCAAATTATTTGGATTTTTTGCTATTGAGTTATTTGTGTTCCTTAGATATTTTGGATATTAACCTCTTGTCAGATGTATAATTTGCAAATATCTTCTCTTATTCTGTAGGTTGTCTATTCACTCTGTTGTTTCCTTTGCTGTTCAGAGACAATTCGACGTAATATGATTTGTCTAGTTTTGCATTTGCTGCCTGTGCTTTTGAGTTCTTTGAAAAATTACTGTCCACACCAATGTTATAAAGCATTTATTTACCCAATGTTTTCTTCCAGGAGTTTTGTAGTTTCGAGTTTTATAGTTATATAATTTTATAATTTCAAGTCTTAAATTTAAGTCTTTAATCCATTTTGAGTTGATTTTTTAATATGGTGAGACATAAGTGTCTAATTTCGTTCTTCTGAATGTGGATGTCCAGTTTTCCCAAAACTATTTATTGAAGAGACTCTCTTTTCCCAATGTATGTTCCTGACATCTTTGTCAAAAATGAGTTGGATATAAATGCATGGATTTATATTTGGGCTCTCTGGTCAGTTCCATTGGTCTATATGTCTGTTTTTATGCCAGTATCATGCTGTTTGGTTACTATAACTTTGTATAATTTAAAAAAAAAATTCTTTTTTGACAAGTCATGATGGATATAGTATACTTTCACATAAGGCAATATGATGCCTCCAGCTTTATTATTTTTGTTGAAGATGGTTTTGAGTACTAAGGGTCTTTTGTGGTTCCCCTACACATTTTAGGACTTTTTTCTATTTCTGTGAAGAATGTCATTGTGATTTTGATAGAGATTGCATTAAATCTGTTGATATTTTTGGGTAGTATGGACTATATTAATATTTGGGTAGTTTTAACTATATTAATTCTTCCAGTCTCTGAACACAGAATATTACTCCATTTATTTGTGCCTTTTCTAATTTCTTTCAACAATGTTTTATAGTTTTAATTTTATTTCTAGGTATTTTATTTTTATTTGTTGAATATGTTGTAAATGGAATTTTCTTAATTTTTTCAGATAATTTTCTGATTTTTGTATGTTGATTTTGAATCCAGGAGCTTTACTGAATTTATTAGTTCTAGTAGGTTTTGGTGGTTTTTAGGGTTTCCTACATATAAGATCATGTCATCTGCAAATAGGGACACTTTAACATTCTCCTTTATAATTTAGATGCCTTTTTTTTTCTTTTGTTTGCCTAATTGTTTGGATAAGTCTTTTGGTACGATGTTGAACAGAAGCAAAAGCGGGCCTCATTATCTTGTCCCAGATCTTAGAGAAAAGGCTTTTAATTTTCTCCTGTTTGGTATAAAGTTAACTGTGAGTTTATCATATATGGCCTTCATTGCTCTTAGGAATGTTCCTTCTATACCCAGTTTTTTGAGGTCTTTTATTATGGAGAGATGTTTAATTTCATTCAATGCTTTTTCATCACCTATTGAAAGGATTTTATGGGTTTTTTTTTTTTTTTGTTCTGGTGATGTGAGGAATCATAATTTTGGATTGGTATATGTTGAACCATCCTTGCATTCCTGAAATGAATGGCATTTAATCATGGTAAATGATCTTTTTTTAATGTGTTGTTTAATTTGGCTTGTAGTATTTTATTGAAATTATTTGCATTTATGTCTATCTGGGATATTAGCCTATAGTGTTTTTGTTGTTGTTGTTGTTGTTGTGTCTTCATCTGGTTTTGACATTACAGTAATGCTGGTCTTCCTATAACTTATTTGGAAGTATTCCCTACTCTTCTAATTTGGGGGGATAATTTGAGAAGAATTGTTATTCAGGATTGAAGCCATCTAGTCCTAGGCTTTTCATTGATCAGAGATTTTTCTATTACTGCTTTAATCTTGGTACTCATTGTTGATCTGTTCAGGTTTTCTTTTTCTTCATGGTTCAGTCTTGGCAGGTTGTATGTGTCCAGGAATTTATTCATTTCTTCTAGGTTTTCCAATTTGTTTGAGTATAACTTTTCATTAGTCTTATGATTCTTTGTATCTGTGGTATTGTAATCTCTCCTTTTTCAACTCTGAGCTGCTTTATCTGGGACTTCTCTCTGTTTTTCTTAGGCTAGCTAAAGGATTTTTTGAAAATTTTGTTTTCACAAAATATCAACTTTTCATTTTGTTGACCTCAAAGGTTATTTGTTTATTTCTCCTCTGAGATGTTATTTTGTTTATTTATGCTCTGAGCTTTGCTATTTCTCTTTTTCTGCTAATTTTGAGTTTAGTTGTTTCTTGTTTTTCTAGATCCTTGAAGTGCAATCGTAAGTTGTTTATTGAAATCTTTCTTTTTTTGACGTAGGTGTGTATCATTATAAACTTCCCTCTTATAACTTCTTTTAGTGTTTTTCATAAATTTTGGCATATTTTATGTCCATTTTTAGTTGTCTTAAGAATTTTTTAAATATCCTTTTTTACTTCTTCATTGATTCATTGGTTGTTCAAAAGCATGTTGTTTA